>NC_139556.1:45397210-45419710 GCF_965112155.1 Podarcis liolepis | reverse complement strand
TCACATAGCCAGCTGACTCTAAGGGCCAATCCTGGTCCCACAGGTCCTATAAATCCCACAACTTTGTATGCTATTTCCCCTAATGCACACAAACAATTTTGTAAAGCAGTTTCCCCTAGAAATGTTATTTTTACTAATATATTAATTTTCTTACACACTTTACCACAGCATATGCATTTTTGTACATATTGTTTTGGAAAGTACAAATTAGGTAAGCCCACTTTTAAATGTGAACTGAATAAAATTTCTCCCCCATCTCTACTTGGATCCTGCCCTGAATCCTGGAACGCAACAGCCTGCAGCCTTACTCTCCACCCCAAACCTTCATTTGAGTCTGCTGCCAGTTCCTTTCGCCACCTGAGAAATCATTTCCTTCCAGTAAACCTTTTCTATATACTTTGTGCCCTTTATACACTTGCTAGCACGAGAGATAAAAAGAGAGAAGCATCACATATTCCCTATGCCACTTTTTCCCTTTAGTGGATATTAGCAAATGTGCTTCCAGCAGACCGGATAAGCATAAACAGGCTTTTAGACTGACAGGTGTGTGTCTGGTGAATTTCCCCATGTTGCCAGCTCTCTTTACAAGTATCTCAGTGCCATGGTCCTCTGCAGAACTCCTGTGTCACAGCGAACATATTGCCAAAGTTGGATTTCCTTAGATCTCTCTTTCTTTCTCTTCCCCAAGGGAACCGGCTAATAGATTTTATTTTCCTTGTGGCACTATAATGGAGGTTTTTGAGTGCTGCTGAGCTGGGTTTGCTACTTAGGTTCATTTGGTGCCATCAAGATAAACACACTAATCCTTCATTTTGAATGGTAGGAGGAGATTCCATTCTTAGGAGCATTCTTGTGTATTTTCCCTGAGTTTTTAAGTTTGTGATGATACATCCTTTAAGCGTTTCACAAATATAAATCCGGGACAGTCCTGCTCATGTGGAGGTGAGGGCTGAAGTGGCCTTTGGCGACCCACCATACCCTGGTGGACAATGGTGGGCCAACTCAATCCAGACCCAATTGTACCCCCACCCCCAAATTAAATCATCTAAAAGGGCATGGAAGCAGATGGGCCTAAAGAACAAAAGCATTGAAGCAAGTCATCCAACTACATGGTAAGTCGAAGACATACAATGCGTATAATATAAATATATGCACGGAATTGTAGCTCTACCATTTAGAGAACATTCTGTCCCAACAATGTCCTCTGGGAAGCTCATAAACAGGACTTAATGATGATGTCTGCTCTAGTTTGTTTCCCACATCTGGCACACAGAAATATACTGCTGCTGCACAAGGAGGCTCATATTTAGGGTTTATTAATCACATTCTATCACACCCAGGGAGAATCTGTTTTTTCCTCAGAACAGCCTGTCTGGGTTAGGTTGAGAATAGGGACTCCTGAACTGCACAGACATTAGACTCCAACCTATCCAGCTTAAAACCAGGGCTCTATTATACTAACAGTTGCTAAAAACCATAGAAAAATAGATAGAATTTGTCTACGGTAATCCCTTTAAATTAGTGGCCACTGCAATAACTTGTGGCAGAGAATCCATAAGGGCCCTATTGTATTCTGTAAATAAAGACTTTCATTTGCCTGCCTTGAATTTGCAGCTGGCCATTTTAACCAAATGGCTCCTATCATCAAGACAGAAAAAGAGAGAAATGTTTTTCTTCAGTCACATAATTTTATGAACCTTAATCCTGCCTCCCCTTGATCACCTTTAGACAGCAAACAAATGCAGACCAAAAGCCCAGCCTCTTTAGCCTTTTCTCAAGGGGAAGAGGCTTCAGCCCCTTAATCTATTCAAACTGTTGTGATATAAAGCAGCGCATATGCGTGAGGGGAAGGCAAGAGGAAGAAAGTGTCAGGCGCTGAAATACTACGCAGGCATCTGGCAAAGGCATTTCCTGAGATGAGCCACTTGACTGTTTGATGAAGTGATTAATTATTACGAAAGAGAGCAGTTAGATGAATCTGCCATGTTGAAATGTTCTGCTCTTCTGGTGAATGGTTCTATGATATGGTAATCTCAACGAGTTCAGATGTCTAATCGTTGCACACTACTGTTATTCCAATAATGTAAGTGGTATTATCCTTGATTTACATTGGTGTAATTTAGAGAGTCGGCAGACAGCATGTGTATAATGATATCTGTGAATGGTGTTAGCAACCATCACTCCCATAATCATTATCAATCATTTTTGTATTGCAAACCCCTGTAAGAAATAATAAGCACAGGGGAGTGATTGGCTTGGAATCTTCCTCCATATTTTGTGGCTTTTACACATACCAAAGAAGTGTATCATACATCTTCTACAATGAAACATATAATCAAAGGGAGACTGCTGCACTAACAAGAACAAAAAAACCCTCATTCATCCATGAATGATTAGATTAGATCCCCAGCTCTAGAAGGAGGTTCACAGCTGGTTCTGAATGGGGTGGCCCCCTCCCCTCAAAAGACCAAGTATGCATTTTGGGAGTGTTCCTGGACCTGACACTGACTACAAAAGTCCAGGAGGTGTTTGCAGTCAGGTCTGTGTTTTATCAGCTTCATATGCCAGCTGTAGCCCTATCTGAGAGGTCCACCTTAGCCACAGTGACCCATGTCTTGGTCACCTCCATATTTGACTCCTGTAATGCTGTCTACTTGGGCCTGCTTTTCAACATGATTCGGGAACTTCAATTGGTTCAGCACAGGGGTAGGCAACCTAAGGCCCGTGGGCCGGATGCGGCCCGATCGCCTTCTAAATTCGGCCCATGGACGGTCCGGGAATCAGCGTTTTTCACATGAGTAGAATGTGTCCTTTTATTTAAAATGCATCTTTTGGTTCTTTGTGGGGCCTGCCTGGTGTTTTTACATGAGTAGAATGTGTGCTTTTATTTAAAATGCATCTCTGGGTTATTTGCGGGGCATAGGAATTTGTTCATTCCCCCCCCCCCAAAAAAAATATAGTCCCGCCCCCCACATGGTCTGAGGGACAGTGGAGCAGCCCATGGCTGAAAAAGGTTGCTGACCCCTGGTTCAGAACATGGTCATCAGGCTTCTGATGAGGTTGAGGCAGCCAGTTTTAGCTACACATTCACTTCACCCGCTGCACTGCTTCTGATGTGTTTCCAAGCCCATATAAAGTGCTGATTTTAACCTTTACAATCTTAAGTGGTTTGAGCCCAAACTGTTTGTGGAGCTGCCTATGTCCATCCCATCCTTCCCACCCAATGTCTTCTAAATGTCAGGTAGTTGTTTATCTCTTTGACATTTGATTGGAGAGTGTTCCACGGGCAGGCACCACTACTGAGAAGGCCCTCTGCCTGGTTCCCTGTAACTTGGCTTCTCACAGTGAAGGAACCACCAGAAGGCCCTCGGCACTGGATCTCAGTGCCCATATACAACATAGGCCCTCTTGGTATACCCACCACTGAGATGAGCAACATGTATGGCCACAAGGGGTACGTCTCTCTTTGTGGTGGCCCCATCATTCCCCATCATTTATATTCCTTTTTTAAATTAATGTTTTATTGGCTTGCTGAATATGTTTTATTGGCAACTTTTTTGAGGGAGATGTGATGGTTCTGACTTTTGTATTGTTGATTCCACTTTTTGATGTCCTTATCTTGGAGAAAAGGAAGCCAGAAATTTCCAATCTCCCATAGTCCTAGTAATTATTTTCCCACTTCTATGAAGCAAGGGAACAACCCCTTCCTTCTCTTCTCTTTCTTTCTGTGTTGCTACCACAGCCCATCCATCTTGAGCTCTTTCGCCTTTACCCTGTATTAATGCTATCTCTGTGTTCTCGTCCACATTGCCATTGCCAATGCTCCCAATAACAGCTTGGGAAAGAGGGTGCATCCCAGGAGGCTGTTTAGAAGCATGTTATGGCATCATCTTTTTTGCACTTTTATTCATGCTCTGCACAAACCAGGAAAGGGTTCCGGGCACAATTCAAAGTGTTAGTGTTGACCTTTAAAGCCCTAAACAGCTTCGGTCCAGTATACTTGAAGGAGCGTCTCCAACCCCCATCATTCTACCCAGACACTGAGATCCAGCACCAAGGGCCTTCTGGCAATTCCCTCACTGCGAGAAGCCAAGTTACAGGGAACCAGGCAGAGGGCCTTCTCAGTAGTGGTGCCTGCCCTGTGGAACGTCCTCCCACCAGATGTCAAAGAGATAAACAACTACCTGATGTAGTTGACATCTGAAGGCAGCCCTATTTAGGGAAGTTTTTAATACTGATGTTTTAATGTATTTTTAATCTCTGCCCAGTGTGGCTGGGGAAACCCAGCCAGATGGGCGGGGTACAAATAAATAAATAAATAATAATAATAATAATAATAATAATAATAATAATAATAATAATAATTATGCCTGGTTAGTACCTGACTTTAGGCAGTGAGGGAGCTTCCACTACCAACTCAGGTCCTGTAGCAGAGGAGAATCAGAAGCTGCCTTATACTGAGTCAGATTATTGGACCATGTAGCTCAGTATTGTCTGCTTTGACTGGCAGTGACTCTTCTGGGTTTCAGACAGGAGCTTTTCCCAGCCCTACCTGGAGACACCAGTGATAGAACCTAGGAACTCTTGCATGCAGGACAGATGCTCTGACACTGAACTATGGCCCTTCTCTCGCTCTGGAAAGCAAAGGGAGAAGCAAAGCATCTCAGATGCATTGCTGGCCTTCTTGGTTCCTGAAACCACTTCCCCTGTTTCTCTATACCTATTTTTCTTTAAGTTGTAGCCTGGCATTCACAGAACGTGACAAAAAATCCTGAGAACTGTAGTTCACCCCTCACAGAGATACAATTCCCAGAACCCCTGACAAACCACAGCTCACGTGATTCTTTGGGACGGTGTGGTGCTTTAACTGTATGGTGCATTTACAACCAAACAGGTAGAGTTGTTGGAAGTGGCATAAAAGTATACAGATCTGTTTTTGAATTTATATATCACTTCCATTGCAATCCTATATATCTATACCCAGAAGTAAAACCTATCATGTTCCATATGGCTCACTCCCGGGTATGTGATAATAGGACTATACCCTCAATATTCTTACACCAATTAGTAATAGATTTTGCTGACAAATTTATAAGTAGCTATTACACTTTTAAAAAGAGAAAGAAATATTTGTTCATCCATATAACGTGGATGCATGTATAATTAAAATTCTGTGTTTGCAGACTTCTATCCAATGATTTTTCTGGAGGAAAATGTCAGTAAATCTTTAGTTCTCAAGTGACAAATTGTGAAGGGTGTTTTGTGTGTGTTTGTGTTCTTTTTTTTAAAAAAAATTACAAAACAAATGCCACCTCAGTCAGTTCTATTTCCCCTAAGTTTTTTTTGAAGTAACTGTTCCCTTAGAGATTCCATATAAAATATAATATAAAATATCACTCACTTCCCAATATTATTCATAGAATTCCTATTATAGAACATTGAGAAGCCAGATTACAAGCGTACAGGAATATTTTATGATCAGTTTGAAAATGTGGTTACTGCTGCTATAAATTAAGAAGCAAAATTACTCCCACATTGAGTATTGATATACAATGTATGGCAGGAAAAGTCCTTTGACATATGCTGTACAATGAATATGGAAGAGTTCCAAAAGTGCTGGTTTTTCTCTTTTTTTGCAAAGTTGGCTGATGACAAAAAACTGAAGTTGGAATCAGGTTGTAGGACATTAAGGGGTGACAATCCAGTAGACTTTCTTTGGAATAGGTACATCCAATTCCATGCTCAATGTGAGCATGATCTGGGATAGCTCAGTTGGTAGAGCATGAGACTCTTAATCTCAGGGTTGTGAGTTCGAAACCCATGTAGGGCAAAACATTCCTGCACTGCAGAGTGTTGGACTAGATGACCGTTGTGGTCCATTCTAACTTTACAGTTCTGTGATTTATGATAAAGTTCCTAGCCCAGGTCCCACATTATTCAAATGTATAGGAATGTGGTGGTAGTGTTGAAATGCCAACTTTAGCATCTTCTTTCTCTTAAGGCATAACTAAATGAGGCGCTTTGATATCTGTGATTGGACCATCCATTTAAACATTAAATTGAATTAAACAAAATCTTGGGACTCTCCTGTATCAGATCAGGGTCATGGTTCTGGGGATGGGATGTTCTTTCCCCAAGTTGCCATTTGAGCTGATTAGAGTAACCCCAGAAAGGTCCCTCAAACTTTAAAGTAAAGATTAAAGGAGAAGTCATATACCTTGGGGTCTTCGGAAATAATCAGAAAGATAGCTACAGAACCTTTACAATCGTAATGGAAAATAGAGATAGGACTTTGTCTAGGCTAGGGACAAGCCGAGCTGCCAATTATAGTTTCTCTTGGTTTCTCATTTTTCCAATCTTCAGTTTCCCAAATTCCCCCATCTGTTTGAGAGTTTCATTCTTTAAAGTCTTCATGAAAATTCGTCAGGATTTTAGTGCTATTTTCCCCTAATATACACATCTTTTGAAATAATGCTTAATGAAGAAGGACCGTAGCATAAAAATATTGCAGATATTTGGAGAAGCTACAGCAAATGACATCATGATCTGGGGGGTAATAAAGAACCTAAGCAGGTCACTACATACTGTCCCCATATATTCAATTTTAGACAATGCTGTCTATGGAGCATTGTTCAGAAGCCCTGGTTTGCCAGTGCCTAAAGGAGAGTAAGAGGCATTGAAAAATGCATTGAAAAATGTAAAAAAGTGAGCAAGAGCTATGTTGTTTTGACCATAGATGAATCTACTGTTTGAGCAGATGGTTAAAAAAAAAAGTGGCACATGCTAAAAACACCAGTACAGGCAATTAAAAGAGACAATTTGGATAAACAATGACAAATTAAGAGATGTGTGACAAAGTGTTTGTTGACAGATTTATATATTTTATTAAGACAACTTGTTCATCTCAGATATTTTGTTAGAAAATCTGACCCTGTAACTTATTAGTGCACCTTTGAAGTCCATCTTTCCCATAGTTTGGCAGAACACATGTCACAGTTTCGGATAATGGTTCTCACTTTTCTGTGCATGAACTGCTTTTTTGTTTTTTAAAAACAGGAACTATGGCTTTTTAAAGGGCACATCAAAAGCAAGCTATATACAATTAAATGGTCTTGTAGAGAATGATGGTAAAGAAAGTTGGTAAAGAAAGCTAGAGATTTTGGGGCATCCAGCATGGGTGAAATTATTTGCTGCCTAGGAAATCTTCAGCTAAATTATTGTTCCACATGTAATAGTGAGCTCTGATTTTAAATTGCTTTTGATTTGCTCGGAAAGATAAATACCGGATACATAGAAAAAAAGGATAAAAAGAACTGAAATATGTATTTTTCAATAAGACTCTGAACCCCAAGAATAATGTATGTGTGCAAACAGTGCATGCTTGAAGAAGAAGAAGAAGAAGAAGAAGAAGAAGAAGAAGAGGAGGAGGAGGAGTTTGGATTTGATATCCCGCCTTTCACTCCCTTTAAGGAGTCTCAAAGTGGCTAACATTCTCCTTTCCCTTCCTCCCCCACAACAAACACTCTGTGAGGTGAGTGAGGCTGAGAGAGGCTGAGAGACTTCAAAGAAGTGTGACTGGCCCAAGGTCACCCAGCAGCTGCATGTGGAGGAGCGGAGACGCGAACCCGGTTCCCCAGATTACGAGACTACTGCTCTTAACCACCACACCACACTGGCCATGAGAGAAGCTGGGGAGGTAGCTTCATATTCATATGAAGTGATAATGGCTTGCAGTCTTATTTATAATGTAAAAGAAGACATTTTCAAAGTATTGTAGCAAGGGAGGAAAAGGAGGAAATACAAATTGTAAATAAATCAACAAATCAGAAAGGAGCCCAGACAGGAGTATCTCAACAGGTCATCCAGCAGAGCAAACAGATTGCAACATCAACTCATGTAGAGACCGATGGAGGGCCACCTGCATCAGATGTGAGGAGTTCTGCACTGAATCACGGAACAATATAAAAACATGCTTTATTTTATGATTGAGAACTAGTTTTCCTACTGATGTGCAATAACTGCAAGCCATTCCTTTTAAATGTTGCAAAAGTCACCTGCTCCTTGTAAGATACGTTGCCCAGGCAGGCACATTCTGTAACCTGTGAGGGCAGAACAGGACAAAGCTTTACTGACTGTCAGAGGCAGGCAGGGTGGGCATGGCATTAGGGCAAGGATCAATTCCTCATTCCACTCTCCCCATGCTGATGGAATAGCACTCCATCAGCATTGAGAAAACACTCCTTGAACCCCATTGTGGTGCAAGCCAAGCATCCCGGATCTCACCGGGTGACCAGAGTGAGAGATTCCAGCCAGGCAAAGGCCCCAATTCGAGCTTAGGGTATACTATACTAATCCTCCCTGGCCCCTCGTAGGGACTCACTGGTGGAGGAAGAGGAGTGTGGGGGGAGCACACTGCCCCCAGCAGCGCGATCCTGGCAGGGTGCCATTGTGGCTGCCCCCCTGCCTGCGCTGGGTGCCACTCCCCTGCAGGCAGTACGCCCTGCCCCCAGGACGTATGCCGGCATCATCCCCGCCTGCTCTCTGCCCCCCGGTGCCGGAGCATGAAGCTCCGCCACTGTAGGGACTCCCTTCACTATGCTGGTCTTGTGCTATGCTATTTCCACCCAAATAAACAACGTTACATAAACAGCTAACATAAGTACTGCTTACTGCAATGGGGAGAAAGTTGGTGGGAGGAAAACGAACCGAGGTACCAGTTAAGTTTGAGAGGAAAAAAATCTTTCCCAGCACTGTCAACTAGAGGTCCAAGTAGCTCAGTAAGGCTCTAACCTGAGGGTAACAAGCTCCTGGGGCAAAATGGCCCTAAACCCTCACAGGTGAAGCCTTTTAAAAGCACCCACCTACGCTCCCTCTCATGACATCCAGAGGGATGATCTCATCTTGTGAGAGCACAACAAGGAGAAACAACTCTGCCTCCTCACCATTTTCCAGGCTATGCACCACCAGGCAAAAGTTGTTCTGCGAACAGAACAAAGCTTAGAAAACAGAACATATTCTAACTGCTCATAGCCAGCATATCAATTCAGTGTTATGGCATTCTATCTATCTATCTATCTATCTATCTATCTATCTATCTATCTATCATCTATCTGTCATCTATCTAATTTTTATACCACCCTTTATCCACAGATCTCAAAGCAGTTTATAACATAAATATATAATATGAAAACACCACATACATGGTAAAAACAAGAACTAAAAACATATCAATAACCCCTCTCCCTCCACTCCCTCCTACAAACATTTAAAAGGGGTATAAGATGTTAATCAGCCGAAGGCCTCGAATGTTTTTGCATGGTGCCTAAAAGGTATAGAATGAAGGCGCCAGGCAGACCTCCCTGGGGAGAGAATTCCACAAATGGGGAGCCACTGCAGAAAAGGCCCATTCTTGTGTTGTTGTTATTTAGTCATTTAGCCGTGTCCGACTCTTCGTGACCCCATGGACCAGAGCACGCCAGGCACTCCTGTCTTCCACTGCCTCCCTCAGTTTGGTCAAACTCATGCTGGTAGCTTTGAGAACACTGTCCAACCATCTTGTCCTCTGTTGTCCCCTTCTCCTTGTGCCCTCCATCTTTCCCAACATCAGGGTCTTTTCCAGGGAGTCTTCTCTTCTCATGAGGTGGCCAAAGTATTGGAGCCTCAGCTTCACGTTCTGTCCTTCCAGTGAGCACTCAGGGCTGATTTCCTTAAGAATGGAGAGGTTTGATCTTCTTGCAGTCCATGGGACTCTCCAGTACCATAATTCAAAAGCATCAATTCTTTGGCGATCAGCCTTCTTTATGGTTCAGCTCTCACTTCCATACATCACTATTGGGAAAACCATAGCTTTAACTATACAGACCTTTGTTGGCAAGATAATGTCTTGTGTTACAATCCTCCAGACCTCTTATGGAGGAGGCACATGAAGAAGGGCCTCAGAGAATGATCTCAGGGTCCGGATATGGAGAGAGGTGGTCCTTGAGGTATCGTGGTCCTGAGCCGTTTAAGGTCCTCTAGTAAGTCAGCCACCCACAGTGTGTATAATCTTCTTACTACAGGCATTGAGCTGGCACCTTCTTTCCACATTCCACTTTAGTCCTTTGGATGCCACAAACAAGGTGTTGCAACCTCAAGTTCCAACACTTGAGCTTTGCAGCCCAAATTCAGATGTTTTAAGAAGTTCCGCCCTTTGTCCCATCTGTCTTGAACTTTATGCAGACAAAATTCTAGCCTGTGGAATCCTCTTTAGATTCCTCTTTTAGTATGAAATTTGACTTTTTTTAAAAATGCAATTTATTGAGCATATGAAATGTTTTTCTGCTTTACTTTTCTGGCCACTGCACCAGTAGTTTGAAACACTTTGTGTGTGTTTTTAAACAAGCCTTTTAAGCCCATTTTGTTGAGAAACCACAACAGAATAAACACTAAGCAAACATAGGCAAGCAGCTTTTATTTATTTTGGAAAGAAAACAGCCCATTCATTTGCAAAAAATCATCAGCAATGCTGCAATATCCTGCCTTGTCTGCACATAAATTGTCTATTTAACTAATTTGGCCATAGAGCCAAAGCTGCATTTGTAATATGATCTATTGATTTGCAATGTGGTTACCAACTGGGTGTCACTTTAAGAAGAAGATAAAATAGGCTTTCAGCAAGATCCCCCAGTATAAAACAAGAGAGGCAAGAGAAGAGTATATTGTTTGCTTCTGCAGGAACTTACTATGGTGTGTGTGTGTGTGTGTGTGTGTGTGTGTGAGAGAGAGAGAGAGAGAGAGAGAGAGAGAGAGGTGTAAATGTTATAGTTGGTAGAATCATGCAGGGGAGAAGCAAGCAACAATGGTTGCTACACCTCACATTTTCCCCTGGCTGCCCTCTAAGATTCACTCAGAGATATCCACAAGCCTTCTGTAAACCCTGAAGCTTACATGTGCTTGTAGTACCCTTGACTTTTGCCCTCCACTTGTTCCTCTTGGATTAAACTTGCCCAGGGATTTCCACTTGTGCCAGTATAGCTTACACCAGCCAAAATATAAAAAAAAAATAAAATCAATTTTTTTAAAAACCCTGCCACTGAGCTACAACCCAAGACACCAAGAAAAGAATGTTAATAATACTGCCCAAAGTGGCTTATCTTAATGTATAATCATGTAGCAAATCATGTATTCATTTGTATTATTAAATAAAGACTAACATAGTTGTACACTCAGCAGAGCAGAAGGAATGCACAAAGGATCATGGGTTCCCAGCATTCTCTGTTCCCTTTTGGAAAGCCGCTGACTCATTCCCTAAACAATCAGTGTTGTGTGCCATTACAAATGGGATGGTTAATAGGCCTGCATCCATTATCATTAGTGCATCTCAGCACGCAGGTATATGATGGGTCCTGCCAGCACGTTTGCTCCAGCTCACTGAGCCAGGGGCCATGCTCCATTGCAAATGAGGATGAGGAACACCTGCTCCAGGGTTTTTCAGCAGACCAGAGTCATCCTTCACATCTCATGCAACACTTGTTCTGTCAGAATGCAATGCTGGCACACAGGCCAGAACAGTGACTTGCCAGGCGTCCGACGAAAGATTAGACTCTTCCCTGTGGTCTTCTGCTCAACTTGAGCTTTGATTTTTCTTTCTTTTCTCTCTCGCTCTCCAAAGAAGCCTTTTAAAAAATTTATCAATATCATATTAAGCATTCAACCATTATGTTAAGGGTTTTAAAATAAAGATTTTTAAAAAACATAATAATAAAACAACTCAATCTTTTTCTGTTCTTTTCCCTCCTTTTTGGCAATTAGAAAAATAGCATTAAGCATTTATCATAGTAGGTCATTTTATTCACACTGGATGTTCCAGACTCTCTCTCTCTCTCTCTCTCTCTCTCTCTCTCTCTCTCTCTTTCTTATAAAGCAGCTCACCTTGTTATGCTGCCTTTAAAAAAAACAACAGCTTTTATCTTGCCCTGGGAAGAAAGCACAACAACAACACACTGTCTCTTAAACTCACACAGCATTCAGCATCAGCCTTTTCTTTTCTGGACTTTACCTGATGCACAGGAAAAAGGTTCATTTCACTTCAGTTTCAGGAAAGCATGCAGGCTGTGGATTTATTGATAGAGCACAGCCTTATCTTTAACAATGTGTACCCAAAGCAGGATGCAGCAATGTGTATACATATGAGAGTAAGCCTCACTGAACACAATCGGGTTTCCTTCTGAGTAAGCATGAACTGCAAGACTTATGGCACTTCTTCCATGCCAGATGACTCACATTCGCTGCCCTATGACTTTTATCATTCCCTCTAGCAGCCTTTCTCAACCCTGGATCCTCAAAAGTTGTTGGACTACAACTCCCACCATCCCTAGCTAGCAGGATCAGTTGTCAGAGATGATGGCAGTTGTAGTCCAACAACTTTTGGGGACCCAAGGTTAGGCTATCCTAAGCAGCTAGGGGCTCAAGCAGACTAAATTATTCCTCTCACAAATTATAAAGGACCAACACCTGCAACATGTCTTAGTTCCTGGAACTCTGCAGGTCCTTGTTGGAACTGCTCCCCTTTAAATAGCCTGGAACACCTAAGCACCTCTCTTTGGGGGCACATGGGGGGACACCACTGAATGTTCCCCCTGAAGCAATGTGAACCTTAGGCTCCCTCTCATCTAGGGAGTCCCCTAAGTTAGGAAAGCCACAACCCTTATTTTTGGGTGGCCCCATTTTTTCCCCTTCCAAGCTGCTTAGCATTTAGCCAACAAAGTTCATTATTAGAAGGAACAAGAGAAGTAATACCTGTCAACTGCCCACACATGATTTCAGGCTGCGCTTTTCTTGGGCATGGTGCCAAAAACATGTGGTGGGGGGGTC
The DNA here is from genome assembly GCF_965112155.1 of Podarcis liolepis. NCBI lineage: Eukaryota > Metazoa > Chordata > Lepidosauria > Squamata > Lacertidae > Podarcis > Podarcis liolepis. The sequence goes on along the minus strand of NC_139556.1, from coordinate 45,406,858 downwards.
ATGATCTCACCCAGGTCATGTGACTTGTGCAGGAGTGTGGCCCCAGAAGATGGCCCCAGTTTGGGGCCACTTCATGTTGGAAGGTGTGACAACATAATGTTATTAAAGGAAGTATAACCTCATAATGTTATTAAATGTTGCCCCTACCCAACACCCCCCCAAATTTCACCCCACATTTCTCCTCTGCAGCCACACTGGTTGCATTACCCTAAAACCACCTCTGACAGGCATCCCCACTCACTTCAATGGAGGGGACAATTTGGTGCCCATGGAGCACTGAATTATGTGCATGGTTTCTTGTGCCAAGACAGATTGAATAATTACTCACTCTGAACAATCAAACTTCTTTGGGATTCACAGTAGAAGATGAGGGTTTTCTACATCTTAACAATATCTCCTGCTTCTTGTCCATGGGCATTTTTGGTGCAAGATTCCATCAGTTGTAACTTGTTAATATGCCACTGATTCATTATTTTGTCTAATAAATAGGCAACCCACAGAACAGCATATGGGGAGGAGAAAGGTGATTATACCATTGGGCAAGAAGAAATGCTTGTGCTGATGGAATGATCATATTAGCATGACATTGAGCTCCACCCTTGCTGTTTACTTCTTTGACCACAAAAAACAGGCCTTTTTGCAACCATATACAATTTTGTGACTGAGGTGTATTTATTTTTCAAAATTATTTTATTGGGCTTTCTCAAATTCCTCCTCATCAGAACACTATCACATTCTGACTGAAGATAAGCTTTACAAAGAAAAGTCCCTGTATGTGAAATTCATGTTTTCATATTGAATCCTGTCACAAAAAGCACTCTATGATATAAAATGCTTCTCAGTTCACCCACTATTGTCAGTGAGTAGCTCCCACCATCACTGACCATAGGTGACTGCATTTGGGCAGGCAATGGCAGACAGGGAGGAAGCTACTAATCTGTTATCCTTGAATGTGCCAGGGATGGAAAACAAGGGGCAGAGCCAGCACACTTAGGCACATTTCTGTCATATTTACTAAAGCTCTATCATGAACACTTGTATATGGTTAATGAATCAAGGTACGTGATCTACTACATATAGGAAGGCATGTAAGCTCATCTTTATACTGGTGGTCTCATCAGCATCTAACTTTGGGTCTCCAGAGATGCTTTCATACTTCCTTGGGGGGTTTCGTTTTTTTGAAAAACTTTATTTTAAGAGATGAAGAATGTTTTTGAACTTTACAAGCACTGTCTTGTCTTTAAGCCATAAACATTTATGTCTGTGTCAGAAAATACTTAAGGAAAAACAGCCAAACCATGTTTTTAAACAATTGGGGTGGGGTGGGAGAGAATTACATGCCAGATTGTTGCAGCCTGAGCAAATTTTTACAGATGAGTTATAAACCCCAACTAATGGACCTTTGATGGAAGTGCTGATTCTACCTAAACTGGAGCAGTGCAAATGGATTGCTACAATAACTTGAGATTCCCAAACGTTACCCTCAAGCATTTCCTTGTAAAATGACCCATTCTCCCTAGCACCACCTCTCGTTCCTCCTTTTTGTGCAGAGGAATAATAAAACATGTCATAATCTCATACGGGTGGGGATTTTTTTTTATATTTTTAAAAATGAGGAACTTGAAAAATATGCTTGCTTTTCTTTCTCCTAAATGCTTTCACAGAATGGGTTTGGCAGAGCATCTTGGCAGAATGGCAGATTGCTGGAGACCGCTCTCTCTGGGAAACAAAACCGCAAAAACACAAAAGACTATCAGTGCAAAACTCGAGCCTGCTTTCATCTGTTTCTAAGACAGAAGAAGTGGCTTGTTTTCTTTGATTAAGAGCCATATCTCTTTGACTCCCCTTGCCCAAATGCAAGCTAGAGAAAGAAGTTGGTTTTTGTACAGTAAAGAAAAGCCATATTTATTTTCATTGAAGGAAACCCTGTATTCACTAAGCTGCATTTCCCAAAAGAATCTGTTACATCACTGGGTTGGGGTGCAATAATGAAAAATACCTATTAGCATTGGTTTTGAGTCCGAATGCCTTGCCCTAGCAAGGAGCAGCTCCTACAGTTGTAGGCACAAGTATTCTTTGCACAAGAGGGTCACTTCAGTGTTAAAAGGCTAATTTTAATCAACAACTCAGAGCCAATCGAAACCCACACAACTGAGCAGAAAACTATATTCCCGATAAGAAACATGTTTCTGATTCCGGACTAAATAATGGGCTACAGGGAGGCACATCTGTAAATTATACAGGAAGCTTTCTTCAACAATTGATTCACCCTGACAGTTTTACTGGAGTATATGAAAATTAGTATTAAAGATGTGATATGTAGGCTTCTTTCCAGGAATTCCAATCTGGTTTCAATAAAATGGAAACACTGATTGGAAGTGAAGTTGCCTTCCGGTTTTGCCTTTGGCTATTATGTGTTCATTCGTGAAATGACTGAATTCCACAACTACTTTTAATATTCACCTTTTGAGTTCATCTCCCACACTGGACACATTGGAATGATTAAAATAGCAATGCCTCCTGATGCCGGATTCTCCTTAATTTGAAACAGCCTAGGTGCTGAGGAGCGAAGAAAAAAGTGGGGGGGGGGGTGAGGAAGAAAAAGTACACTTCTGTTAAGTCCATCCTTTGCATCAAATTTCTTCAATGCATGTCTAGAACTGAATATTAGTAAAACAGTATGGTAAAAGAACTTCCTGAGTAGATGACAGGGACAAATAAAGATTAAAGTTTGGTGGATTATCAGCCCCTGCACTTTATTTGGATGTACTTGCCACACGATGCAGTATTTTAATAATTTACACTACAACAATTAAACTGCTGCGCCTATCAGCACACACTGCCATCCCAATGTATTGTTGGCACAAGATAATTGGCCGTAACATGAGTAAAAGTTGAGTCTTCAATGGAAATGCCATTTGTGAGCTTCTGCTGCAGCATAAAAAGTAGTGTCACAGCACCAGAGCTCGATGCGTGATCCCATGCTCCTCCCTTGACAGCATAACGACATCCTGGACCTGTGATTACGTAGAATGTTTGCAAATACTTTTGGTGCCTTAAAGACAAAAGGATTTTAATGGTGAGATACGTGTCGATGGATTAGAGTCTGCTTCATCAGATTGGATTGTGGCAGTAGGCCGCAGTGCATCACTTCATGATGCTAAATGTGAGACAGAAAGCAACATTAGAGAGTAGCTAATGAAGACTGCAAAGAGATTTTTTTTGTACGTTATAGATAAAAGAGAAAACCGCCATCTGTGCATGTAATGAAACATTAATAATAAAATAGCAAAAGAGATTTTTTTTTCATGTTGAGTACACATTGATTTTAGCTTTTCATACAGCTCACATATAAAGATGGGTTAAGTGGTCTAGGATTGTTGCTTGCAACTTTTTACATAAATGTATTTGGTATGTGTCACTTTGGGTTGTATCCAAATAAGCCATCCTTAAAGTGGGCCCATTGAAATAAATTGACTTAGCTACCTTAAGTCCATTAAGTCCAATGGATCTACTCTGAATATGGCTTAGCTGGATGCAGTCCTTCTTTCCGCAAAGAGATTTCTACCATGATGTAGAAGAATCAATTGATACACTACTTTTGATGGTTTTACATCTTAGTTTGTATTTAAACTGTTTTTATCCATATTTATTGTAGGCCAGCCAGAGAACTTTATGTGATGGGGCTGCATGCAAAGGTGGAAAGTAACAAACCATTTTGCCTACAACTAGATTTGTACAGAGCTGTCTATTTCATTTTCTGTTGATTTTTTTATTTTTCCAATCTTAAATTCAGAACTTCCTGGAGAAGGAGATGGAGTGAGGGATGGGGGCAGGGCAGGAAGAGTTGTGATTGGAAGGCACACTGAACGGAAAGCCTACCTGGTGGTCTTCAAAGTCCACCAACTGTCAATTAGCTTATACTGGTTCAAGGTTGTGTGTGCTATCATCCTTTGCAGGAAATTCTGTTAGAATTGGGTGTCCTGCATTATAGCCACTATCCCAACAAGGAAAGTGAAGCAATGCTTTTCTTAGTTGCTACCAAAACCTGCAGAGCTGTAAGGGAGGTTTTGAGGTGCACAGAACTCTCTTTCAGTCTAGATGTTAAACAATCAGAAAACAACAATCAGAGAAAGAGTGGATGTTACTTTGGTAGAGGGCACGAAGGAAGCTACAGCAGTTTATTAGCACTTGAATGAAGCAGCGACATCCCTTTTGTTAAATTAATCTCTGTTTCTAAAGTCCAGGGACTCTCCCTGGCACATTCGCTCTTGATTCACTTACCATATGTTGTATCGGAATGTTCGTCTTTGGAACAAGGATATCTGGTGATGTGCTTTCAAGGTCATTTGTCAAGCAGTGCCTAGATTCACGTAAACTGAGAGGACCTCATCAAAATGCTGTGCAACATAAAAATTTGTCTGAGCACCAGGAAAGGCTGTGCAAGTAGTGTAGTGTAATTTTGAATTATTGAACCTAGGAACCAAAGCTGAGCAGTTCCAAACTCTGATAGCCCTCAAGGACTCTGTCATTTAAGGGTCCTTGACATTTGTGTGTGTGTGTGTGTGTGTGTGTGTGTGTGTAGTGGTTATGAAAAACATATCACAATAAACCTGTAGGACAAGAACAGAAGTGACATATTCAAAGCCCAATCCTGTGGTGCTGGTGTGAATGACAGAGAGAACTGCTTGCACCCATACAGCTACAGCAGCATTCAGTGCGTTCACTATCATCATCCATCATCTATAAGAGGAATTCTGTTGTGCAAAGGGCTTTATTATTCTTCTTTCACTAAGCAACTCCCAGCGTGAGACAAGTGGAAACGTCGTGTATGTCAGTTGCGCTTCTTAGGTGTGTAATTCAATTATGAATTTATTCTTTTTGAGGAATGTAGCTAGCTGTTAAGCAAGGGTGTGGAATCTTTGTCAGCTTGAGGGGGACCTCATTCCTTCTGAGCAACCTTCTGGAGGCCACGTATCTATGATGGGGGGGGGAGAAGCAGATGTGGACAGAGCAGCAATAAATGTGAATTTTACCTTTGTACAGTAGACTAGTTTCTTCATGTTGACACCCTTCGCTATCCAAGAAGCATGATCAGAGTTCAAGGACACATTCCAGTCAGGGCAACATCCTCAAGGAAGGCAGAAAGCAGAGTTGGTGAGGGGGGACAACTCAGGAGTTTGTGTGGCCTGAGGAGAGCCAGATAGAGAGGCCTGGAGGGCTGAATTTGGCCCGTAGGCCTGAGATGCTCCACCCCTTCTGTAAGGTGACCAGAAACCTTGGGATGTTATGCCTGCTAAATGACCACTCCTTCCCATGCCACTTAAGGATTATTGGGGTTATGGGTTTATTTTGTTCTTGTTTTTATTATGCATTTTGTGTTTTTATTTTGTATTTCTATGCTGTGAACTGCCCTGAGATCTTTGGTTGAGGGGCAGCCTACAGATCAAGCAAACAAACAAACACACGCAAATAAGGATCACCTAAAAATTGCAGAGGAGAGCATAGATAAAGGCAATGCCATGTCCATTTGGATAACTGCTGTTAAGGCAGGTCAGCAGGGTTAATGCAGCAAGAGCCTTATCAGCAGAGATAGGCAGTTCCTGCAAAACCTTGCTCAGGAATTCATTTGAATTCCGAACAGCTGTTCACTTTGTCTTTTAAACCTCTTCCTATTCACTATTCATGAACATCTGCATGAATGACTTTTTGCATGCACACACTGAGGATCACCAGTTTGCGTATGAACATAGGCAATCATGCACAAGGAACAGACCACTACCTATGTGCTATTTAGTAGCCCACAATTGAGCATCTCTCAGTCATCCGGAACAATATCAGAAGACATGTGCTCTTCTGAAGGGAAATGTGATGGAAACTATCTTTCTTACATTAATAAGTGGGTATCTTTAATGGATTTGAATTTGTTTGTATATATGCAATTGTTTCAACTGCATTTATGCAATGTGTGTATATATTTATGTAAAATCTTTTTATTTGTATGCTGAACATTCTAGTCGCTTTATCTTGCCCAGGGCAACCCAAAGTGACTTACAACCATTAATGAAATATAGTGATTCATTGATGAAATAAAAATAAATAAATAGGTAAATAATATAGCATGGTTTTCAAAGAGAAACCAGCTACATTTTGCCATCTGTGACTACAGGGCACAAAGAGTGATTATTTATCACGGTGTAACTTACCAAGATACTCATAAAACCAAACTAGGTAAAAAGAAAGTTCTAGAAAGGATTAAAAACAGAGAAACTCTCAGACATATTAAAATCCAGTGCTTAGTCATAGTTTTCAGTAATGGCAGCTGTGGAGATACTCAGAGTGACTTTAAATACTAGGAATTTACTTCAAATAAACTTATTCTTTTCTTTTTTCTTTTTTTAAAAGAATAACCTCAACATAAGTCTTAAACTCTGAAGATGAATTTCTGGACTGGACCTGATGCGCTTTATTCGACTGCCGATTTTAATCACATGCATGAATATTTCATTCTGTCCTCCTGCCCCAAATTTAAATCATGCATGTTTTGCAGGGAATAGCACTTTGTTTTCCACTTGGCCATTTTGGTTTACAACTTTTTCAACTTGTTTGCCATAAAACAAAATTGGTTTGTAGATTAACATGCCAGATGCTGAACAATAAATGCTGCGTTATCATATGCCTATCGCTAATTAGATAATGAGTGGCTATGCAAACTAAATTCAAATCATGCTTAACACAGATTTATGATAAAAATGGAAGAGAATGTATTTTCAATCTTCTCAAAGGCTTTGCATCCACTGGTTCTCAGGGAAAACTTTAGATTTAGCCTTATGATGACAGACAAGAGGGTAGCTGTAAGACCTATCCCCTTTCGACTCCCATGTTAAGAGACACACGGACCACTGAAGGTAGCTACAGTATAGGGCTCTAGTCAGAAGCTCACTTCCAGGGCTGGCCCAAAACATGTTGCTGCTGTGGTGAAGAGCAAGATACAGCCTCTTCACATTCCACATACAGGCCAACTGGGCTAGCAGTTGGATCTTGTTTCAGCACTGGTGGTGGGGGACACTGTCCACCATTTCACCTGAAGGCAGCAGGCTAGTTTCGGAGGACCAGGACATCCCCAGAGGAGAATACTGGTGTGTGGAGGAACAGCCAGGGGGCTGCTGCCACTTTCCTCCAGCATCCGCCGCCTGAGGTGGCATTCTCACTTTGCCTGACAGTAGGGCTGGCCCCCGCCGGCCCCAGCACATGGGCCCAAGCTCTCTCTGTGAGTCAGCCTCCCAGCCCTGTGCCTCAGCTTTCCTTTAGAGCGGCAGCTTATACAAACGGGTCATCTGTTAGTGCTTTGTCTACTAGTGGAAGCCAAGCAAATGCTCATGAATAATAGACATAAGGGCTGCGGTTCTGGTAATAACCTGAGGGACCCTTTGAAAATCCTGGAACCTGTAGTTTCCACCTCACCCCCACCTACCGCAGCCCGAGTCCCATGTTTTTAACACCACAGTGTTCTCCTTAATAAGCTTCTCTGTGTGTCGTTTCCAGCGTAGTGCATCTTCTCTGGAATCTTCAGTTCACCCACAGTAAACACTGCTAACTACTAACTCATAAAACATATCAGCTGGCTTTATTACTTTTAACCATCTTTCCAATTGTGCTATAAAATAAAGGCAGATGCCATTTTAACATCTTATTATTATCAAGGGCCGACTCCTCCAGCAGCACCTGCTTAGCGGCAATCTGCTTGTTTATAGTCCCTTTTCTTTTTTATAGGTGACAGTTTTAAGGTGGCTGTTCCGTATCTTACAAAGAGTTCTTTTTAATGCAGCCGAAGTGCCGTTCACAGTAGGTGTGCTGCTTTCTTCCATCCAGTGATATTGAGAAGGGGTCGCAGGTTCACCTGTGATTTTTGCTTGACAGCTTCGCCACACACATCAGGCTCTGCCAAATGCTCTGCCATTAATTTATGATTTAAAGTAATTAACTTTTGCTGATTAAAGTAATTATTTCAAGTGCATTGCACTCAGGCCCAAATGATGCACACAGCCCCCTCTCCAGTTTGAGCTAACAGCATGCCAAGTGCTTAAAAGCTGCACCAGGGAGCTCGCAGTGGCTTCTGCCAGTCTAACAGATCTGCCATGTTTATGGCTGACTTGTACTAACTGCTCATTTTAATGCGGAATCCTGGCAGAACACTGACACAGTGTGAAACCTTCATCCGGCAAACAAGACAAGCTTCAAATTGGTGACATCGATGACAGTGAAAACTGTTTAAAAACGAATCTTGCCTCCAGCCTTTCAGAGGTATTATGTGTTTGTTTTTTTGGTGTTGTTTTTTTTAAAGCACTATTTCTTATCCAGATTGGCTGTTAAACAATTTACAGCTTTATCCAGCATTTGCCTTTTTAGTGTGAGACAGGTGCAAAATTCAGGCTCCTTCACGGTAAGGCAGCCTCTCTCTCTCTCTTCCCCCACCCCACCCCTATTTCAAAAATGAAGGAGGAAAGTCAATATTTGAATGCAATGCATTTTACATGAAAGTACAGCTCTACCCCTAAATTCACCTCTTAACTCTTCAAGATCCAACGTTTATCCTGTTGGCCCTCTGCGTGCAATCTGAGTTTCATACCAAGTGACAGCGGTGCTCACAAAATGGCGTGGCTTCCAGAAAACAAAACTCTGCCAAAGTGGAATGCTGTTACAAGAGTGCATTTCTATTTAATAGGCTCCAAAGTCTAATTTTAGTTTTGTTTCTCTGTGGGAAGAAGATAATTCCAGGAATGGCTGTATTTGGCTTGTGAACACACCGGTATCAACGAATACCTGGCAAGTCTATACTTAAACAAATATCCCTGAAAATAAGAAAGCAGACTGTTAGAACAGCTTCTGTGCTTTAATTAAACACACAATCAGTTAGGAATCTTTACTAATTTTATCACATTTGGGCATTTTCCTTATCATAATACACAGCTGTTTCAAAAATCTGGGATGCTTTGTTTTCATAGTAATTTGAATTATAGCAGTAACAGAATCACCTAGACAGATTCCTTTTCTACATTCAGCATACAGTAAACTGATTTCACATGGAGAGAAACACACGCATATACTCACTGAATAAGTAAATTCATAATCTGGCAAGGAAAGAATTACAAACCAAAACCTTTCTCTAGTACAAACACTTTTTTCTGAATGCAGAAAAGCTTTGGAATGTCAAAGGCAGAGTGCTTGGCTTTCATTCATAAAGGGCCGAGTGCGAGTAGTCATTTTGCAGAGTTTGTGATGCTGAATTCTGGCTTAAGTGTCTCTTTTCTGCTGAGGTAATTCACTCAGCTGAATATGCCATTCACTTATAGGCAAACACTGAACAAAGTGCCAAATGATAGCAGTTTATATGTTGAGAACAAATCCAGGAAGTGATTGGAGGCACCGAGCACTCATTTCAGTTCTTTCCTTTGGAAAGGATTCTGTAGAAATCGCATTTCCTAAGCATCACCAATAAAACAATTAAACTATTCTCCCAGAACTACGATGCCGGGAATGATAACATTTTTGCAAATATCTGGGTCATAAAGAAGAGTAGCTGAAAAGTAAATACAACAGTAGAAATGGAATCAGTGTTAATTATTATTTTCTTATTTCTCACTGTGG
>NC_139556.1:45359710-45394710 GCF_965112155.1 Podarcis liolepis | reverse complement strand
GGGCTCCTCTATTGAAATGAACGGGGACACCCACAGTTTCAAGGCAGCAATGCATGCTTCTGAGCATGCACAGATTGCCGGGTCAGATCAGAACTTAGAGCAAATGCTTCTAAAAGACACGAAAGGAGGATTGTAAGGAAGTTTTAGAAGGGCAGTACGAATGTGTAAATATTGCAAGCTGTTTCTCAGTGGAGTTTTTGTCCTCCAGAAGGAATAGTTGCTTTTCAAAGTGACATAGAGAGATTGCGGAGATCATTGGTAATTTAAAAGAAGAAACACAGAGACTGATTTTAAAAAGAAACATCATTACATATTACTACATTTTCCTTTGTCTGCATCTATTATTTAACAAAAGACAGAAGCACTTTGTTTTTCCATTTGAAACTTTAACTAAATAGAGAGTAAATAGAAAACTTTTCTTTTTTTTCTTTTCTTTTTTACAAAGTTGGCATTTACCTATCCTAAGGAAATCATGGTTGGCTGGTGTTGTGCCCCCAAATTTGCAACTACATCTTGGTGGAGAACTGCAGAATATGGTTAGTTCAAGTAGCAGATGAAGGCGGAATTATCTACATTTGAAATTTCTGTGTGCAGGTGTCAAATAGGATTTTTTTTTTATTCCTTTAAGCCATTTGATTGCCATATTCTGTTATGCATCTTGCATCTGCAATACAACTAGAGCACTAATTATAGACATCAAAGCATTTTATGAAACTCTTCAAATAGGAAGGTAAAGAATGAGGTCCTTCAGCTGGTTAGATTATTCTTCTTTGCATTTTCCACTGCTTTTTATAGCCATAAATGCACTAGAAATTTACAATATCTGTAGAAGAGTTAGTGTAATTAGAGGCATTTCTGCTCAGAGGTGATCCCCCTGAAGTTCAGTGGCATTTACTCCCAGATTGCAGCCTTTAAACTCCAAGTTTAAATAACTACCACTGTTCTAGATCTTTTTTTCCTCGTTGAGAGAAACAATGTAGGTTAGCATCTAGTCCTGAGATTCTTGCTCTCTTAGACTTCTTGCTCAGTGCAGGACCTCGGGTGGGGATATAGCTAGCCAGGGGATTCAGGTTTCTGGAATTAAGACTATAAGAGAAAACAACAAACTATGGCCTCATCACCAGAAGGGCCATTGTGGATTCATCTCATCTTGCCTTAGGAATGGCCAGATTGCTCCCTAGGAGCAAATAAAGTGCCTCTAATGGTGTTTCATTTTCAGCTAGGTTTCATTTTATTATTATTTTTAAAAACAACTTGTTGTGTGACACAGTTTAATGGAAGAAAGCAAGGGAGAGCTGAGAGTTTGTGTCCTCTGCATATTCTCTTCTGAAACATTGCATGTAGGTTTCTATAAGATGTACACCATAATCTAGTTTGTTCTCGTGGACAACAGGGCTCATGCAGCGAATACTATTGCTGTAAATCCCTGATGGATACAGGGCAAATGAGTGCGTCAGTGAATGCTTCATAAGTGCAATTCACATAAGTGCATTTTTGGATCATTTTCCATTTCCCCTCTCTTTCCCCTTTCCTTTTTTTTCTTCTGGGTTAGCAAATGTGCCAGAATGATTCTTATTTCTGTCCAGCTCCTTCCCATGGAACCTGTACACAGTAGGGAAGGTTGCACATCAAGGAGATGGGAATTAACGGATACAAAAATCTTGACATTTACACAATTTAGACATGTTACTTTTATTTAAAGGGACTTTTTCCTATAGAAAGGGTGCAGACCCCTTAGTGAATAGACCTGCTAATGCCTCTTGCTTTTTGTGTTTATATGTGCCAGTTCTAATAATTGTCACTGTTGACCTAAGTAAGAAACATCCCAACATGTTTGTGGCAGACACCATGGGGCTTTAGGGCACGCTGTTTCTCTTGGATGGGGGGAAAGGCAGAAGGCATAAACCCTGTAGAATTCTGTTATTTACCGAACATCTTGGTTCCTCACTTGTAAATAATTAGGACTGAAGAAAGGACCTACAAATGAATGAATAAGAGACAAAAAGCAATGACATTCAAAAAGCAACACTCCCTCATGGATCTGCTCTTGACCCTTCCAGAGTGGGGGGAGATTAAGTCAAAATGAAAGAACATGCTTGGACACACTCAAATTGCCTCTGCCATTTTCCAGCTTCATTAGAGAAGGGGACTCCCAGTACAGGTGGGATCGTCAAGGGGCCATTTTGTCCTTCAAATGGCACTTTGTGATTTGGACAACTGCATAGCAACATGGCAGAAAAAAACAAATAAACTTGAAGTAAGTACAGGGAGCTCTATACACATAACACCAACTTGAGCTAAATGCTGCTCACTGGGGCAGCATCATGGGGGTTACTGTGGTGGCATGCTAAGTCAACAGTAGCACCCCGCCCATAGTAATGTGGATACTTGGCCATGCCTTGGCAATCACTCACAAAAGAGGTTTTGTGTAGGCATAAAATGTTTCTGAATTGTTGGCACCAGTCTGTCTTGAGAGACAATTGAGTGCACCTCCAGGGTTGAAGTCAAACTGCTGTGTTAGCAGCACCAAAGTGACCTCCTCGGGGCACAAGTCTGGGCAGTGTGCACAGAGGTCCTGGGCTGCCCAGATTACAAGACCCCCATATTGGCCTTGCTGATGTAGTCCAAAGGAAAGCAGAGCACTATGTTTGGCACCAGCTTGGCTGCAGGAGTTGTCAGAAGGAGTCATGCAAAGTGCCATACAACTGTCTTAGGGACTCCACTCTGGATTTGTGTAGGGTTTACTCATTAGCCTTTTCTTCTAAGAAAAGGCAGCAGAGAGTTAGGATCAGAGCTTTCCATCTCCTAGATGGGCTAGGATGCAAGGGGAGTCCCCAACTCACCAAGGGTTTGAGACCCATTGGCTAGCCTCATCTGGTTTAACTGGTCAGTCGAAGCCGTTCCTGGGTTGTGACTACTGTCACATGGTGACAGCTTCTAGGAGCCATAGGTGAGAACTGAGTGCATGGTGGGGATGAAAGGTGGACAATCTACCCCAGAAGGAATATGACATCTCCCCCACCAGAGGTACTACCCTACCCCTAACACCCCATATACCCCTGGATGCAGCACATGAAAAGATAATTGTTCGCATGCAGTTGCTGTGTGGTGAGTGTGTAGATGGCAAGCAATCATTTCTGAATCAATTCGGACTTGCTACTCATGCTCAGTGTCACATGTCTCCCTTTAGAAAAACAGGCTGTGTGTTTCAGTTTGGCTGTTCAATATTATTATACAAATTAGTAACTAACATTAGTCTAAAGCAGCAATTGATTAAATCTGTACTTCATTAATTGCCAGTTAGAAATGCAGATTTTGCTGGAGAGAATGGTTAATATTGATATACACTATATAGTAACATTGAAGTTGAGCAAACACAAGCTTTAGGAGGGGTCTTCGCATCCTGGGAGTGGCACAGTGAAAAGACCCAGAATCCACAGACCGAGAACTGCACTGCTTTCATGTTGCCAATGACTGCTGGCAGCAGAGTGCTGGCATTTTGGCTGAGGAAAAGCAGGCATTTTGCCACTTGCCAGGAAAGCACTTACATCTCAAAGAGGGGGAGGGAATTGGCCTCTGTGCCAAATTACCCTCCTCCAAAGAATTATTTGATCTGCAAAAGAACTCTGCTGGACCAGACCAAAGGCTGGTCCAGCAGAGTTCTTTTAGACCATGAACAGAACTTGAGAGTAACAGGTTATAATCAGAGTCAAAATGTGGTGGTTGTTGCAGCATTGGGGCAGATTGTCACATGTGCAGTAGGCATTGTTCACATGTGTTGCTGTTGTCGTTAGCAAAATCTCTGCATAGTCACCACACTATTATCATGAAACACTACATAGGATTTCAGGATAAAGAAACTTCGCAGTTGCAGAAGCAGAGCTTGTGAAGATTTGTGTTCTTTCGCTTTTTTGTCATTCATCTTTTCAGACCCATTTGGATTCATGGCATACAGTTGGAAGCTTACACAGAGGAACACAGGAGGCATGGATTAGTTCCCAGCCTGGCACGGCATCGTCCAACCTTCCTCCCCACTCACAGCACCATCCCTTCTCTTTACTTGTTTGAATATGCGATGTCTGAATACCTTAGCCAAATGGAGGAAGTTATATGTCAGCCCTGATTTAATTGGTATGGGCTGCATTTATGCATTCAAGAATAACAATATGGAGAGGTTTCGGCAAAGAAAAAGGCAATGTTCTGCATAGAAACATGAGATATGACTTCAGGCTTGGCACCAGCACCTGGCACCCTAGAATAGCTGTCTATGCCTCAGGGCTCTATCAAGGCCTACTAGCACCTTAGGCTCCTAATGACAGCAATAGTGGATGGCCATTTTAATTTCTGACATAGCGTTGCTTTGGAATATTGACGGAAATTGAAATGGAGTATTGGCTCACCAGAGCCAATTGGCAAGGGCCCCTACCTGGAGCCCGCATGGCACAGAGCATGTTAGTAAACCAAGACAGAGGGATCAAGGATGTACATCCCACCAGCCACATCAGAAGCCATGTTGCAGGTGCACATATCCTTTATTGGCTTCAAAGGATGACTGGTCTTAGGGCCTTATTGACAGCATTATCAGGTATGGCAGCAAATGTTATCAAGTTGGCAATGCGTTGAGAAGAAGGTTTAAACCCTCCTTCTCACCCACAATTTCCCCCACTTTTGTTATCATTAGCATTAGGGGACAAAACTCACATTGGTCCAGGTGGGAGTTTCCCACACCCAAAGTTATTTGCTGCACATGTGTGTGTAAATTCCACAGAGATTAAACCAGCCTGCTCTGTGTCCTGCCATCTTGATAATCATCCCACCCACCCCGCGCCTGGTTTTTATTTTTATTCCTAATGCACAACGTATTTTGCTAATCATGTTGTTAACATGAGGTGTGGTTTGCCAGTTAAGCCAGGGGAACTTTGAAAACTGGATGTAGCCTCTACTATTTCGTGAGGCGTTTGGACTCCTGCATTTATATCTAGTTTTACCTGCTTATAGAAAGTGTCATAAAGAGATATTAAAAATTATCCCTGTTTGCCTCAAAACGATTGGGGGGGGGCATGTTTGCAATGCTCGTGAATTTTAAAAGTTGTCAAAATGTGCAGTTGGGTAAATGCCACTTGGAAGCTGCCTCACAAATGTGTAATTTGTATGCCTGAGGTATGACATATAGTGCTGTTAATGCACGCTTTTAGAAACATAAATTATCTATGATACTAAAAGAGATACATGCTGGACTGTTGTTTTGTTTTTTTAAAGCCCATAATGCTCATTCCCTTGAGGATGGGAGTACTTGAGAAAGCAGTTCTTACTACCACCATAAGACGTAGTTAAACTATTATGTCCAAATATACTCAGTAGCCACCATCACTCCTTGAATTTTCATGCATTTCAACTTACAGATTAAGTGAGGAACCCCTCTATCTATCTATCTGTAAAAGTTACTTTCTTTTCATTATTACTTAGCTGCTGTGAACATCCAATCAGAAGAAACTGAATTGTTTTGTTTCAGGCTTTATTATGACATAGCAAAGCTTGGACTTTTATCATCCTTTATTGACAAACATTACTCTCGATCCTTCACCAACTTAATTAGTGGCACTAAAAGACTGCAGAATACTAAACGTTATGGCCATTTCCTTAGCTACTCTTTAAATATATCTGGCAGCTCTATAAATCTGCAATGAGAGGCAGAGTCAAAAGTTAACTATTCTTCAGTTTATTGCAAGGAGACTGTAACTGAGATAAACAAAAAAAGAGCATTATCTACTAATCCCATAAAGGAAAATTGTATGTAACTGGAAACACAAAAAGTAAAAAAAGAGAAAATGATGGTGTTTTGCTGATATTTCTAATTCAGCAGGGATTCTCAGGGCAGTCTCCCTGGTTTCTAGAAAAATGGAGGAAGTGGGGTTAACATGTTGACCTAGCAAAGGTGGCTTATACCCCCTGTACCCATGGCTACCTATCTGATGGCAACTGCTAGAAGACTTCTGTCTATAATGGAAAAGTCAAAAGGTCAACGTTGACAACGCTGGTCACCTAGTTGGCAGGGGTGCCAACTTGAATAAAATATTGGTAGGGGGTAGGTAAGCCCCGCCCTGCATAACCAATCACATTACGCACTGCATGCACGCCATTTTAATGGCAATTCCCATCAACTTGGGGGGGGGGGTGCTGGTCCCTCACATATTTTATTGGGTGGCTAAAGACCTCTTGGCCCCTAGGAGTTGGCTCCTATGCTAGTAGGAGCACCTAGAGACAAATACCTTTTCAAAATGGAATATTTGCCAAAGCACCAACACTTAGCTAGCTTTTTTTCTTTTTTTTTAAGGGCCCAAATAGGATACTTTCTGTGACAGCAATGCCCTACTGTTTCATGAATCTCTGCTTTTTAATATTTTATTTAGCTCTTAGAAAGCGTATTAGAATGCCAGACCAGAATAGAACATTTCCTTACACCTTCTTTGGTTGAAGAACTGTATTACAAAGTTCAGAGAAGTTTGAATTTTTAAGGAGAGATATGCTTCTGTTCATGCATAAGTTCGGGAAGTATGAATTTGGTAATTTCGTATTAAATTGCAGACTGAACACGTTTCTCCCCCATCTCTACAAAAAAGGAGTGAGGTAGAGTGGTTAGGGTTCCTTTGGTTTGCCTTGAAGGCATGCAAGCATTGAAAAGCATAAACTGGCAACTTCTTTTGATCCAGTAGGTGCACTGGGCCAGAGTGATATCACCTGAATGGATAAACAGGACTTTGCCCCAGCTGTCTACCTTGGCAATAGGGTACCAACGCTGCAGAGCTAGCAATCCACAAAGAATCATGTCTGTGCTTGTATCTACAGGGATTTATTTTTTGTGAGCTGTTCTATGTTAAAGTAGCTTTTTAAACATACAGGGAGGAAAGGTCAAGCAACAAGCTGCTATTAACTAAAAAACAGAATACTTTTACAGTATCCAGCTGTGGGATATCGAGTGAATGAATTGTTCTCTGTAAAATGAAATGCTTAGTTTATATAAATAATATCACAATTCCTGGCGCTGCCAAGGAACATGATGCTATATTAGTGTCTAGATGTATTTATTATACATTGTGTCTGATTTCACCTACCTCAAGCCAAGGTTATGCTCCATTATATATAAGTTACCGTGTCTTGATATCAAGGAAACCATGACAGGTGGACGATTCACATGTCCCAGAAGGAATCAACTGAAAATATCTGAAATAATCAAGGCCGATCAATTATACTTGCCATTTTGTCCATAACTTTGAGATTCACTGAACAGGTCAGACCAAAGCAGAGAAATCATTTAACTTTTATGTTATCCTCAGTCATTTTAAGGACTTCTTTCTTTTCCTCATGACTGTTGCCTGACTTCAGCTTTTGAAAAGAAGAAGAGTTTGGATTTGATATTCCACCTTTCACTCCCCTTAAGGAGTCTCAAAGCGGCTAACATTCTCCTTTCCCTTCCTCCCCCACAACAAACACTCTGTGAGGTGAGTGAGGCTGAGAGACTTCAGAGAAGTGTGACTAGCCCAAGGTCACCCAGCAGCTGCATGTGGAGGAGCAGGGACGTGAACCCGGTACACCAGATTACGAGACTACCGCTCTTAACCACTACACCACACTGGCTCACAAGAAGAAGAAGAAGAGGTGGAAAAAATATGGCTCTCGGAGTAGGGCCTTAGGGCACATGTTACAGCCACCTTGTTGAAGCTAAGCAGGTCTGGTGCCTGATGGGAACACAATATATGTTCATTTGGATTCCATAATGGAAGGCAGGATATAAGTGCACCAAATAAATGAGATGAGCTTTCCAGTACTTCTCCTTTCTCAGTCACTGTGCTGATTCTAGACAGTCTTAGAAAGGGTGAGATATTTACTTATTTATTATTGATCAGCCAGAAGCTTAAAGATTCAATGCAAGCTTCTGTGTTACACAGAAGTCTTCTTCTGTCATTTCTATGCGAAGCTTCTTACCTTTGAGGCTGTTAAACCAACCTTCACAAAAGTAGAGGGCAGAAGAACTGGTGACACACATGACAATGCAAAAAAAAATCAAATATCTTTGCACTAATAGTAAAGATATCTTGCCTCTACACTCAAATGCAGCCACAAGGCAATGTAGGTGGTGAAACAACTTTCTGAAATATGTAGTAGATGCTTGTCATGGTCTCAAACCAATCTCCTCAAGGTTGAAAAAATAGTTGCAGTTCCAAACTTTGCTATGTTGAAACAGTGTATTCAGAATATTTTAAAAGAACATTATTTTTTTAAAAATCCACAGCACATTGCAAAACAAAAGAAAAGACGAAGTGATAAACAATGTGATTGAACAAAAGAATTAGGTTTTCTTTTGAATTAAAAAACCAAAGTGTTCTGCTTTGACTGTTTGCTACTCATCACTGACAGTTTACAGGAAACAGAGTAATAGAAACATTGCCAAAGACTATTATCTCCTTGGCGTTTTGGTGCCTAGGCTTAAGAAAAGGGCACATGTTATCAGCTGTACTCCACTCTCAATTCACTACAGGAGACTGTGAGAAAATGGTCTAAAAACTGGCAATCAATAACTGGATATGTGAACACTGTGTGTCATTAAATGGCCTGATATTTAGATCCTCTTCAAAACACAAGGTGATACTGAGGAAAATAACTAGGAAAGAGAAAGAAACTGAAGTGTAATTTAGGAGAAGAGGGCCTCGTAAGGAAGTTGTACTACAGTATTTCTGAATTAGGAATCAGTAGTGCAACCAGGCTTCTGAATTCAGAATTGGGGGGAAAACTAGCCATTTCCCAGCGTTTGGAGGAAATTACTTGTTTTTACTGAGACCAATTCCATATTGAGCCCCGAGGGTGAGTGGGCGGGTTCTCCCATCACTAATTTAAAGCCTGAAAGAAATTTGAGGAGTTGGATGGTTTTGTGTGGAGTTCCTACAGCATAGCTGTGTGTGGACCAATTAGTGGATGACCTGTTTTGTTCCTCTCTTCTCTGAGTCCTTTTCATTGCGTAGGAGAATTTCCCAGCGGATTGTGCTGTTTGTGTGTAGTGTAGCAATAATGGTGGCAAAGGAAAGCAGCCACATGCTATTTCCCTCTTGTAATTGCTTAACAATGTTTGAAAAGCCCCCATTGTTAGAAGGAGGCTGCTGATCTTGTCAGTCTAAAGCCACTGATTTTCATCTCTTGGACATATATTTATTTATTTTTTACGAGTGGCATAATCTTTATTGAAATAGAGATACCTAGTTCTTATTACCAGGTTTGACCCTGGTATCTTAAGAGGCATTAAGCACTTTCAACTTGCTTTGAGTGATCCAGAACTCTTTGTGACGGCTTCTAGTATTGATGTGCTAAAGAATACAAAGATCTGATTTATCCCTATGGGTGATAATATTCAATTTCTTTTATTGTCTTGGAGGCAGCAGAGATAAACGTAGGCTGCTGGAAGGAGGTGATGTAGCTACCTAGAACAGAACAAAAATGAGTTGGTGGGCAAAAGATAGTTGCCTCCATTTGCAGTCCTAAATCCATTTATCTGAAAGTAAGCAACACTGAACACATTGGGTCTTTCTTCTGAGTAGCCACATAGAGGGCATCACCATTTATAACTTTGTTTCTTAAAAGTAGTAATTAAATAAATCACTAAAGTGAAGAAAGATTTGATTTAAAACTGTTTTCATGAATGACTGATTTAAAAAATATATTATTTCCAAAAATGTGAACTTATAGAAACTTAACAATTACAACTGATGGAAAAATATATTTAATCAGCTTTTATGATTTCCAAGCAAAGCTCCATATTCTGCCTCTGGGCCACACACACAAACACACACGCAAATGAGAGAGAGACTCTCATATCTGCCTCTGCAGATATGTAGCACAGGGATATGCTTTGTCTGGTTTAATGCTTGTACCTGAACAAGATAGATTTGAGCATCACAACAAAATGTTCCTGGTAGTATTCAGCTCTGCACCTTTGTCAGACCTTTGCTTTCTGCCGGCACAGGGACTGATTTAGTGGCAGTATCAACTAATTTACTTGTCTAATTTGATGTTTCTATGAAACCGGCAGATTCCTTACTTAAACTCAATTTTCTTCAAACTTTAATTCTCTTAAGTAATTTAATGCCTCCTTACAAGCATGTTGACCCTCACTTGCTTGTTCCATTAGTTAGTTTAACTAGAAATCACCCTTTTGCTCTCACATCTTAGCGACAGCAACTTTCCTTTTCCATGCTAATGGAATCAATGTGTTTCTGTATGTGGGGAAGTGTTTTGCACTAAAGGGTTCTATATTTTTCTCAGCCGTTCTGATCTTTCTATTACATTGGCTATATATCTCAATTGATTGCATTATTTTTGTCAAATTATATAAACCATTCCTTTCTACTTCTCGTAACTGGTTTTTGCTATCATCTCAGAGGCTCGCCACAAGGCAGCAGCGATTTCTGCCCTGTGTTTTTCACAATCAGCGCTGTTTCTGTTTGGTACAGTTCAGATGCCACTTAAGTCTACATTATTTGTCTCACCATTAGCCTTGGCTGAAATGAACATAATTACATAATGAATTTTAGTGCATTTCAATGGAAGGGAAACATCAAAAGCAATGCAGAAAATAACTTAATTTTTTATATAATGCTTGCAGACTATTGCTCCTATTCACTTGCGTGATTTCCAGATGAACATGTGAATTGTGGCTCCCATTTCCGTTTCTGACAGAATTCTCCAACATCTGACATGCAGTACAATCCTGCTTGCATTTACTCAGAATGACGTTTCTTGTGATGAGTGTGATTTATTCCCATATTAGGTGTGCATAAGGCTGCAACCCCCCATGTTTGTTCAAAAAGATGATACACACAAATAAATTTAAGTAAACTTCACTTTGAAACCTATTTAGTTTTCTGTGGCTCTTCTCCCTTCCTCATCTTCTCCCTTTTCTCCTAGTTATGAACAAAGTCCCTTGGCTCCTTTATTTCCTGCATCTCCCTTGTGGCCCTTCTGTGCCTTTGAACCCCCACTCGAAGAATAATTCAATTAACAAAAAACCTTTTGTGAGCTGAAGGGGCTTTCCCATCCATATAAGTATACAACTATGATCAATTGTTCAGGTGCCAGTTCAGATTCATGTATGCCAGGAGTGGGGACACCCCGCTTTTTTTGTTCAAGGACTGCATTACTTTCTGGTAATTACCTTCAGAGGCCCTCTCATCAGGGTTGGGGAGGGCCAGAGGCAAAAGTGTGTGGATGACAGGAGTGGGTGTCGGAAGTAGGTCAGCAATAAATCACATAGCTCCAGTGAACTTAACTCTTTATTCAAGGTATGCTCAGGAGGCCAGTCCTAGTGAGCACAGCAACTGTTCCTAGTAGATCTTGTCCCTTTGAGGCAGTTGTGGGGACTAAAGGCACCTGCCTCTTCATAGTTGCCTAAGTCGCCTCCTCCCACAAGTCGTTCCCAAGGAATCTGACATTCTGTTGCCTTGTCTAACTTTGCTCCTCCCTCTTCATACCTCTTCTGGTTCTGGGAAACCAGTGGGGAGGGGAGCTGGCCACAGCTTCTACAGCAGCCTAACTTTGCCTCTTGGCTCCTGTCCTCTCCAGTCTCTGCTTCTGCCGCTGCTTCTGGACTGCCACAGACTCTTCCTGCTCACTAAACCTTGTTATCTCTTCAGCTTCCGATGCCTCCCCCTCCCAGTCTTCTCCTTCTTCTCCCTCTGACCACTTGTTGTCATCCCACCACCAATTCCATGGCTCTAAGTTTTCTTCCCTTGGGGGTTTCCAAGCTGGTGCCTCCCACCACTGGAATGAGAGGGTGTGGTGTGTGTGGCCTGGGAGCAGTCCCAAGGAGCAGACAGAGAGACCTGGAAGGCTGGATTTGGCCCCTGGGTCTCAGGTTCTCCACCCCTGATGCAAGTGGCAAGTCAAGAGATCTGCAGATTAAACTACCACCCAGAAGAATGGCAAAGGATGTATTAATGGTGTAGATCTGATGTGTAAATTGGAACAATAAGGGGGGGTGGGATTAAAGAGTTTTAGGCATAAAGCTGCACAGTGACACTCAGAAACAAACCTGAAAATAATTTTAAGAGAGCAAGAAAGGAAAGAACTCACTCGGGGGGGTCGGCAGAACACCAGAAGAAAAGGCCAGACTGACATTGCTTGGTTTTATTAACTCATTCATAATTAGGCCCTAGCTTAGCTACAAGTCATCTTGTGCCATATGGGCTAATATAGAGCTGAAAGTTACCCCCCATGCAGGTGACAGTCTGTCACACTGAAGGCAGATTAGCATAAAACAAACAACAATACTCCCTTAATTATAGCGGCACCATTTGCAATGCCATCACTAAGGGTGTGTAAGCACTTCCATTATAACTCCTTATCCTTAAGATTTTATTAAAGAGCCATAAAAAGTCTCAGAAACAAAATAAATCCTTCCTTGAATTTAACAAAGGATGTCGTGGGGTGGGGTGGGGGGAAAGGAATGTGAGAGCACCAGATACATTAAAGGAGACAAATCACGCTAGAGAGATAGAGGAGGAGCGGAGCGGAATCCAAACAGCTCCTGCTTGGATGAATTTGCAAACTAATTGGCCACTTGGCTCAACTTTGATAAAAATAAAAACATGAAAGCATCTGAATTATTAACACTTGTCACTTAGTTTCTGTTCATGCACATCACCTTTTCTGTAACTTTTTTTTCTAATGTGCACATCCATGACAAAAAGCAATGGTAAAAGAAAGGCGCTGGAGGAAATATTATGCGGATGAACTGATGTGATGTGGAGTAGTGATCCCATAGATAATGCCATGAAAGCAAAAACGATCACAGTCCTCAATCGCATGTGAATTGGTGGGGGCGGAGCAGAACTTGCATCCATAATACAAATGATATAGATGATTATAATTAGCACAACTGACACACACACAACTATATGATACAGACGTGAATGCATGTTAATCAGATCAGAGATTACCTCTTTTTGAATGATATACAAAGTCTTTTCTAAAAAGTAACAGGTAGCGGTTTCCTTCCCCCCCATTTTTTTTGTCAGCTTCCACATTCCCTCCACCAACAGTAGGGGATCAAGGCTATTACCAAGCAACTTACTTTTTAAATCAAACATTCAGTTACATTTTAATAAAGTTGCATATTCAATAAAAATGTTTTTAAGATACTAGATGAAGCAGAAGAGATCCTACTGTTTAATAAAAATTGGCGCATTATCAGCATCTCTGATGCCTGTTCTGCCCCTTAAAATATTATTAATTGCTGTTGTTGTTATTATTCTAGTGCTGAATAGAATCTTATAGCATCACTCTAGGGCAGAATGAGGAATCAAAATGGCAGCTCCCAAGATTCAGCTGCCCAGTGCTGATCAGTGTGTTGTTGCCTGTTGCCGTTGCTACCACTGCTAGGTTTACCTATCAGGAGGACCTTGTGATGTAGGAGGCATCATATCAGATAGCAATGCACTAAACTCCTCAAATCTGGAGTTGGCCCTGAACAAAAGCTACAACTACAACAACTGCGTTTTCATTTTGTGACAGTAACACACCAGAAACAAATTAGCTTTCAAAATTAATCCATGTGCCCCTAAGTAGAGGCCCCACTGAGTAAGTCTTCACCAATTAAAATTGTGAGGTGCTAGTTAACCAACAAACACATTACCCATACAAATGATTAAAGCTTTCAGCCTTGCTGGTTTACTTTTGTTTCTGGAGCAAGCGGCCTTTGCAGGTTTGTTTTGTTTTTGATGTGTGGGGCGTTGGCTTGGCTTTGAATGGAGTGAATTTTGCAGTGCAGAGCATAGAGGGGTTAAATTTCTCTCTTGCTGTCTCCTTGCCTGCTGATGTGACTCTATGGTTTTTCAAATGCTATAATGCTAGAGGATGCCAAATGTCCTGCCATTTAATAACTAGTAGCCTACAGAGCTCTTTTCAAAATGCCACTGCTCTGAGCATCTGTTGTTATTAAGCAAGATGATCACATTTTTGTGCAGGACTTCAGTTCTGCTTTTCACATCACTTACAGAGCAGGAATAATATGCAGTTTGTGTATAACACAATCACTTCTCAGAACATCAAGCCAATTGCTGTTGTTTCAGGGTCCTGATTTATTATAGATTGTAAAAATAAATAAACTTTGGCCTTTATCCTCCCCAATAAATGTTACAAAAGTGCCCTGGAATCAGCAGAGTGTCAGCAATTAAAACCATTTAACATTATAATAATTAAAAATGCAACACTCTGGTGCACACAGCACCAGCTCCCATAAAAAAGCCACATTGTCAGTCCTTAATAATTACGTTGTTCTGAAAGGCAGAATGAAGAAGTGAGAAAGGTTAGGATAAGACTGGCAACCTGCTGGAGTCCTTTTTGCTGTTCATTGTTCTGGAATTGTTTATTCTGCATCCTGGTAAAAAAATTAGTTAACAGATGTGAAGGAACGCCCTCGGCTTGCTACCACGTCTCTCTCCAGCATAAAATGACGGATAATGTTAACAACCAAAGCAACAGCTGGATCTAAGCATGTCATTTTTTCCTGGTAGGGAAGAAGGGCTGTTAGGCTATTATTGAACAATTTAACAGAGAATAAGGTTCTCACTAGATATCCCTCTAATGATGTTGGAGGCAGTTGGAATAGGCTTTTGTGCAGCTTTACCTTGTTGTATATGCAGACTCCTGCATGAGGAAATATCCACTTGCGTGCAATGCTATTCACCCACCATCCAAATCTAAATGTGGATTCTTACTTTCACATTTATTCATCTTTCTAAGTCCATCACTATTCCTGTTGGCCCTTGCTGATCTTCTTCCCTTAGTTTTTGAGGTATGTGCGAAGTGTTGCTGAGAAAGGTCAGATGGAAACAACTTCCTACAGGATATACAGTGGTACCTCGGGTTAAGAACTTAATTTGTTCTGGAGGTCTGTTCTTAACCTGAAACTGTTCTTAACCTGAAGACCACTTTAGCTAATAGGGCCTCCTGCTGCTGCTATGCCATTGCTGCACGATTTCTGTTCTCATCCTGAAGCAAAGTTCTTAACCCGAGGTACTATTTCTGGGTTAGTGGAGTCTGTAACCTGAAGCGTCTGTAACCCGAGGTACCACTGTACAGGAACAAAAAGTCAGAGGCGGTTTTGGGAGAGCATGACTGGTTCAGTCGCACTGGGTGCAGAGCCTTTAGGGCACCAGCACAAGTATGATTTAGAACGGAGCGCAAGAGGCAGAGTGGTACTAGATTCTGGCGTCGCACAGGGCATTGCTGAAATTTGAGACCCAAGGTCCACCACTGATAAAATGCTATGTGCTGGGAATGGACCAGAGCTTAGCGGTAGAGAAGATAATCTAGGGTTGCCATATTTCAAAAAGTGAAAACCCAGAAAGAAAAAGTTTTGTCCAAAGTTGCTGAGTTTTTGTGTGTGCAAAATCTCAAAAAAGAGGGGTTTTGAGCTTTTTAAAATGGAATTCGCCAAAATCTACACTCCCAACTTGGCTTGCCATATGTCTGGATTTTCCAGGACATTTTTAGAGATTTTCGCCCTGATGCTGTTTACGAGGGCCGAATACTGGCTATGCCTGGGAAATTCCAGACGTATGGCAACCCTAGATAACCAGGTAACGGGTAATACAAGTATCTCTGCTGCTGGCCACAGTAATAGTGGGCTAGATGGACAAATAGCCTGACCTGATTTAAGGCCAATGTTACTTTGCCCTTGGTGAAGAAATAGGAAGCAAAATGATTGGGGGGGGGGGGGAGAGACTAAGGTGGCCAAGCTGCATTGTGCATGGAGATGAGAACAGAGAGGACCAGGGAGATGTATAGATGAGTGAGAGGCTGTATTTGACATCTTTGTTCGAGAGAGCCAGCCAAAGCTTTGACTATGTCCCTCTAGTATGAATTTACTTCCTTCTTGCTCCCAAGCAAATGAATGAAGTGATTCCACCTACATTGTGTTCCCAGGGTGACATCAACAGGATTTGGTGCCAGCCGAAGAAACCAGATGTCTCCACAACTCTTAGAGGAAACATTTGGAAATACAGATACTCATATGTGCAGCCTCAGCTCTGACTCATAACCAACACATTCTTTTTAAAGGGGTACCCTGTACTTTGTGCTTCATGAATATACACAATTTCCTGCAGGGCTTGTACAACATTTCATGTGAGGAAGAAATTTTGTCCAGTGGACAACAAGTAATTATTTCAGATTGCTCCCTAGGGTCTGTTTCTTTCAATCTCCTTTTTTGTTTATAAATTCAGAGTGGGGGCACGTGTGCATGAGGCATATAAGGTAATATTCTGCTATGGATAATATTATACATTATTGAGAGGCATGCTGGAGAATATACTATATATTGCTCCAAAGCATAGCTCTCTTGGAAACACCATTTCCTCTGCTGTGCTACTTCAGATCAAGTTTTTTTAAAAGGCAACTTACAGCAGTTGAGTGACTTTAAATTGCCACTAGCCTTGTGCCAGTCCGAGCTGGTCAGAAATGGCTAGTACTGGGAGACCTTAATGTCACATTTGTTGCAGGCCTATTGGACTTGTATAGAGGACTATTGAATACAGATTGGGATCAATTTCATTTGAAGAGACACAGTGACATGTAGAAAACATGTGAATGAATTCTGCTTATGCTCTGTGACCTTGAACTTCCCCCTTCCTGGCTTATGAGATGTAGCTTGGGAAGTTGACCCAGTGATTCCAGGGAGTAGTTAATAGGCCCCGAGAACAGAACAAACCTTGGTGACAGGTTGTGGTTAGCGAGAAAAGAGCTTTATCACAAGCCTAGTATGGGATAACATACCATGGCAAACCTTGACTTAGAATAGCAGGCAGGGAAGTAAAAAAAAAAAATCTAGGGAGGAGCAAATTGCCTGTGAGCTCCTCTCTGGGATTCTATATGTTTGAGTGGTCCAGTAAGCCATTGTTTACTGTGATGTGCAAACTAGGCCGATTTGTGGTATGTGGTCAGGGATACATGTAGGCTTGGCAACAGTGCTTAAAGGCTATTCACAGACAGCCGTAATTCTGAAAGATCATTCACTGGCATTTTATGAGACAGTGTATCACCTCCACTGAGCAATGGCATTGAAAAGATATTGAGGGGCTTAGTTGCAACACAAACCCCAGAGGAACAAACAGTAGTGGCTCCTGCCCATTGGGACTGGTGGGGCAGTATGCAGGGTGTCCAAAAGTAGATAGGGTGAGATTCAATGAGAGGTGGAGCCAACTGTTTCTAGTTTTGTCCCTCTCTTCCTCCCTGCTGAGTTTAAAACAGCAACAGCTGACAGGCAGTGCCACCCGCCAAACTGGGTGGAAGTAGGAAGGCAGGCAGGTGGGCACTGACTGAGAGCAGAATTAAACTGGTGGGCCAGTGCCTCATTTGCTCTAATAAACCAGCCTCCACTGGGAACAAAGAAATGGGGGTATGTGCCTATCCACAAGAAGTCACTGCTTAATGACTAAGGGGTCTGACAGGTTCTCTTCTGAACAGGTCATATAGATGGTGGGACCATAAAGAGGCCTCTGGGAGGGTTAAAGATGATGCCAGAGCAGGAAGAGAGCAGCACTTCCAAGATACTTCATATGCTTATTGCTGATAAAATGTCATTGCTCAGTCCCAGGTTTCTGGTGTAAAGCATGCTTACAAATTTGGTTAGGTCTGCTACTCAGTGTTGCTCTAAATTCAGGTTAAGTTGTAAAGAACGAAGTGAAGCATAAAAGAAAAACGGGACACAGATCTTTTAATTCCATTCTCCTGCTTGGCAGCCAATTTTTGTTATAATCCACAACTCTTACCTTTCTTCTCTCCAATTTAGGATCATACATCAACCGGGTCCCTAAATAGCTCACCCAATTCCCCTCTAGGCCTTGGAACCCTGCCATGATACAGCTTGTGCCAGTTCAGTCCTTCTCGGCGCTATAGCCGTTCCTCACAACCTTCACAGCCTTTTCTCTTTCTAGACACTCCAAACATGATCCCTTCCAACCAAAAATATATCATTGTTCAGATGACAGTGCACAGCAGAAAATGCTGAAAAGAAACAGAGGTTTTTTCCTAACAACCTGCTTTAGCAATAGTGGCACAAACAGGTTTTTCATTGCTGAAGTTAAAGTGGTCGTAGATCTCTTCATTACTTGGCATGGAAAGAAATACCTTTAAGTCTTCCACAGTGTGAGTGTAATTCTGAAATTGTGAAGCTGCCTTCAGTCACAGCTCTGCTTCTCCCCTGGCTCTCACCAGTCATGCTTTGTACCCTCCTTGAGTGATTTTGCCTGGCTGTAGTGTGTCTTGGACCTTGGATAATCGTGGGTTAGGGCCCATCCACATTTTGGTTTGTCCCGTGATGTCAGGGACCCAAACCTTCTGCTTACCGCTGGATTGGAACAAGCATCAATCTGCAGAAAACCTAACTGATGATCACCCCAATTTTGCAGTGAAGAGCAGCAGGATAAAGAAAAAACCCCTCGAACCCAGCATTGGATTCAAAGGACAACAAAAAAAGCCATCATCTATGTCTCTTTGTTCCAGCCTGTCAATCTCAGCTCACTTGGAGTTCTGTCCCTCCTTCACATTCTCACGGCTAACTGATTCCAAGGACCTCGCCCCAGCCTATGTCATTCAAAGCTGAAACCCTTAACCTGGCCTTTGCCTCTGCCCATTACCACCCAGCAAAGAAGGAGCTCCACTCCTCCTTGCCTGGCAGTTTTGCCTTCTGATGGTTTCCCACTAATGGCCCATCCGGCTAGCTTTGCCAAGCTGGTTTGGCTTCTTAGCTTAACTAAATCCAGAGTTGTTCCATGTTTGTCAAAGTTTAAAGAAACCTACCGTGGTTCTAACTTTTACTAAATCCAGGAATTATGGGAAGGATCTGGCACCCAGGAATTTAGATGAATCTGCCCGCCCCCCAACATTATAAAATCCCCAGGAAATGGAGGGCCATATCATTGTGTGATCCACCCAGAAATACCCTGGGGCCTACCTGTGGGTCATAACCCACAGCTTGAAATACACATAGTTAAAGGATTCGACTGGATTTACTGGAACTAGTGGAAAGTAGCTTGTCACACCTCCATGCTGGACAGTTTCAGGCTGGCATTACAATATTTACTGCCACCAAAACATCTGCATTCATCTCCTATACCATTTTGCAAGGGGAAGAGACATTGGCCTGCTTTTGGTTTTTGGTTTAAGTTTAACAAGCTGGGAGAGAGTGTGTTAAAAGGCAAGGGCTGGAGAATCAAAATGAGGTTTCTAATTCTCTGAGACATTTGAATAATATTTCCCACTATCTGCTAGCCCAGCTCAACTGAGTGATTAGTTCATCTCTCCACCGCACAGCATGCAAACGGTGCTGTCAGTGGAGCTAAGTCACTGGGAATCGATGATGGATCTTTGCAGGAGCTTCTGTTCAATCAATGTGTGCAAACATCTACTCCTCACTATGTATGTGGTAAACAATTTCAATGTATGTCTCCTAGTTTATTCAGTGTGTGTGTGTGTGTGTGTGTGTGTGTGTAGGTGTTGTGGGACCCAGGTAATTTCCCAAGCTGTATAATACTTAATTGAAATTATAAAAAAACCCTACCCAAGTTCTTCCCCCCACCCCATTTTCTTTTTGTAAGTAATAATTGCAGTAGATGCTATAATTTAAGCACCAATTTCTGGAGTATTTAAATATTAATAAAGTGGTTGAAGAGGAGGCAGAATAAGGAATATATACATTTTTTTTTAAAGCCCTCCCTCAATTTCTCCTCTACAAAAAAATCCTTCTTCCTTAATTTCACCTCCTTTGGGATGGTTTGGGTCCTGAACTCATTGTGAGATCTTCAAACACATAATAAGAATTAATCACCATTAGTTCTCTATTTTAACAGCTGCTTGCTACCTCCATAACCCAGTGCAGCTGCAAACTTCTCTCCCTTTGCTGACATCATAATCCCATTACGGCTGCAAACTTACATACATAAAATGCAGATTTAAGCTTTTCGCTCGCTCGCTCTCACTCTAAAAAACAACTTCTACTTCTTAATTGCTTGAGCCTCTATCAGAAGCATAAAATCACTTCTCACTTGGCAGCTCATCTTCTTGTGGCTTGAAGTTTAGAAGCATGCTCCTTGGCTGCCTGTGTTATTAGTACACCCCAATGCAAGTCTGTAACCCGTCGCCTGAGATTCAGGTGCCCACGCGTGGGCTGAATTATCCAGATGTGGCAGCTGTGCGTGTGTCAATTCCTTTCTCTTCACCTTCGAGCTATATCCTTGCCATTGCTGGGAAACATATCGCAAGTCTACTAAGGAGCTGGGACTGCCTGGGTGCTCTGCTTAAAGCTGTGGCATATCTATTTTCTGTTGAGTGGATACATGTTGTTCCTTGAAAAAGATCAGAGCAAGGCTTTTGCTTACAAAATGCGGTCTTTCCCTAGACTATGTTCAGCAAAAGATTTGTGGCAGGTGATAGCTCAGTGGGTAGAGCATGAGACTCTTAATCTCAGGATTGTGGGTTTGAGCCCCACTTAGGGCAAAAGATTCCTGCATTTCAGGGGGTTAGACTTAGATGATCATCAAGGTCCCTTCCAACTCCACAATTCTGTGATTCCGTGAAAAGATGGAGACAAAAAGAAAACCATTGTGTGGGATCCTCAAAGCGATTTCACAGTCAAAAGAACTCAAAATGCCAAAACAATTCCATAGATACAAACCATTTTTAATATAACAAGCCATATACACACACCAATTAAATGCAATTCTGTATGTAAAGTCAATTTCAGTTCCAATCCAGATACAGACCTGGTTAAAGATCTCCACTTATTGACAAGAGAAGGTCTCCTGTTTGTTGTTCCAAAGCTTGTTTGTTCTTCCAAAGCTGTCACCCAACCTAAAATTTAGAGAGGTTATGGTTGCTAAATGTGGGGGGTGGAGATACAAAGCAGTAGATTCCTTACTGCATCTACAGCCCTAATCGACCCTATTGTTCAGGACAGAAAGGGGGGGTCTTTTTTTTGTTGCACCAGCTGTCAGGCTGGCCCAGTAGCGGGGTCTGAATTGGGGCCCTCACCAGAAGTGGGGCACAACACCGTCTCTGCCCTATCCTTGAAGCACCCCATTTTGAGACCACACACTGCCTACTGTCAAATCCAAACTCTTCTTCTACTGCCAGTGACAAGACCACTGGAATGGAGAACTAAAATAAACACATTAGGGTTTTGTTTTTTTTAAAAAAAATCTAAACTCCACTAGAGCAAAGATTATAAATATTAATATCAGAATGATTTTAAATAACAGTAGAATTGTGTTAAAATGCATGAAATGATTTTTTTTTTAAGTTATTGCCTGGTGCTGAAAGGATGTCAGGGTAGAGGCCAGGTGAAATTTCTCCAGGGAGAGGCTTCCACAACTGGGGAACTACCACTAAAAGGGCTCTCCCCTTTGCAACCACACTTCATATGTCAGATTGGCAGGGAACTCAGAGCAGAGCCTCTGATGGTTATCTTAAGGGCTTGGCTAGATGCATAATATTTGTATCAGCAATGCAGAGAAATGTTCTCTGGCTGCAAGGCCTGTGCACACTCACCATGAAGTGAGTCCCAGTGAACAAAGTGGGGCTTTGCACTGGACTGGTCCAGCAGTCAGTCTTGACAGGAAGCTTTTGTAACTTGTCCAGCTCAAGTGATACAATTGACACCAACTTTGTTGAGCTTTTGGCACTGGGGAAAGAAGTGGGTTTCAGTGGAGTTTACTGTCAGATTGGATCATTGTGCATCCTTTACTTTCTAGCAAATTTATTTGCTCTTATCTTCTCCTTTGTTTTTATGTATATGAATTCTACTTCTAATTGTTACCTGCTCTGGAATTTTATTTTATTTTTGCAATGAAGAACGGGATAGAAGTGTTTTAAATAAATGGTGTTATCTGTGTAGCAGCTAAAGCAGTTTATTAGGATCAGTGTGTCCATCTCATTTACATAATCATAATCATCATTACTTTTAAGAATGGTGTGCTTTTTAATGAATTCTCTGTTAAAAATAGGTTCCCCTCCCACCTTTTCTTTCCTAGTTTGGGATCTAGATTGTGGGGTCATTTTCTCCACCATTTCAATAGCTGTGTCTTGATTCTTTTAACTCCTAAACACTTAGGTTTGAGATAGATAATTATGTTGCTTAATAGTAAATTGCACTGCAACATGCCCAGAGGGATCTGAAATAAAAGGTATTTAAAAATCTACCATGTTAGAAAAGCAAGATAATTTCAACTAATGAGATTATCAAGGATAATCAGTTTACAAAAGCCCATTACGAACAGATTCATTGATGTCTTAAAACAGCAAAGAAGAATCCTATTTATTTTTTTAAATGAATTGCTTTTTCGAATGGAAATAGGCTGTTTTCCATTACTTTTTATTTGATGATTTTTGTAGCCCCATCTGCTGTCCATTTATGGAAATATCTGGATTAGGATTTTGTAAATTACATGTCTTCCAATTTAAAGTGGGCAATAAGTAAAATCTTGGATGCAATTTCCTATCAAACCAATGACGATGATAGTTTACACTGCCTTGGCTTGTGGTGTCATCCATACACACTGGAGCTCAATGCGGCTTTTGAACAGATATGTATTGAATTGCAGCCTTGATCAGTTTCAGAGAACAGTTTTGCCAGACTAAAGCCCCCTGGAAGCCAAAGATAATACCTAATCTCTCCTTATAACATGGAAAATATTTTTATTAACCCCTTCTTATGGACACTACTCTAACAGAAAGCAATACCTGCATAATATTAAAGCACCTACATAAGAAAATAAAGGAATGGGGAACTCTTGGGCCCCTACAAATCCCATTTCCCATGAACATTGACCATGGTGCCTGGGTCTGAAACAGCTGGAAGGCTACAGATGCCCAACCCCAATCTAAGAGAAACCTTTTTGAGGGCCAATAGTCCCCCACCCCATCTTCTCCATTTGCTTAAATTGGACCTGCTAGTAAGTGACACCCAGCAAGTGTGTCTATGTGCATCTTTGGTGAGCCTGCTCACATCTATATATCCTGAGCACACACATGCATGCAGGTGCACACATACACCCCCCCCACATACACATATGCACATCATGGGCTGTCTGTCAGTGGAAACTAAGTCCCCCACTGTCAGTGTTCATGCAGAGAGCAGCTTCTTTGCAACAACTTTCCCCCCAAAGTAAAGCAGAAGAAAGTCAAAGCATATATTGGGGCACCACCTGGAAGGAGTTAATCAGCCCCCTCAAACGAAATGCTAACGGATCGGTGACTCCTCCATGGCTCCAACCCATTCTATTCTTCGTAATATAGAAAGCACAGAGGAAGGGCACATTTGTGTGGGAAGAACCATGTTTGCATGCAAGACTGGATCAAGGGGGCAGATTAGCATGGCACATGCACTTAAACCCTAATATCTTCTGCGCTGTCAATTTTAGCTGGTGCAGCTTTGTGCGCTAGGAGGCACGCACAAAACCGCAGCTGAAATACCAGGCTTATCCGACAAGCCGTGAGGATCCAAATGGGAAGATTTGAACCACAGCGTCTCTTTGGTGTGCAAACTATGCAGGACATACTGCGCGTTGGGATGTTCACTTGCTAGCTGTTCCATGCAATTTTCAAGCTGCAGCAGCTGTACAGAAGTAGTCATGAGAACCATGATAAATTAGAGCTACAGTATGTGTGTGTGGTTTCTGGAGAGTGGAAAGCGAGAAGTTCTTCTCTCTTGTTTCCTCCCTCCTGAAGCTTTTCTGTATAATAAAGGGAAGGGAGGTTTTTAATCTTATTGTTCATCTTTGTACCAGGACATGTGTTAGGGGTTTAAGCAGACCAATTCCCTCTTTTCTGTCCTCCAATTCTCCTCACTATTTTCGGCTGAGGAAAGGCTTCAAGGACATCCCATGGGCCCTGGAAGCTACTGGTGAAGTACCCTGCTAACCTTGGCAGCAATGGCTAGTCAGTGTAGTCCAAGGCTGGGTAACCTTTTTGGCTCAGGGGGCCAGATCAGGATCTAGTCTCATGGACCAAATTTGACAGGTGGGCAGGGCTGCCCACCTGCCATTCACCTGATACCACAATGACATCAGTTGATTAGGCACTTAGAAGTCCAGAAGCTGGAACTTTAAAGCACCACACACAGTTATTCCAGGAGGCCTTGGCTCTATCACCCATCAACTGATGGTCACTAGTACTGAATCCTGTTTTCCCTTGCCAATGCACAACTGGGAAGGCACTTTAAGGCAGCCACATCTCTTCCTGCCCCACACTTGACATCACATACAATGTCTAATGTGGGTAGTTGGGTGCGGTTTGGAGAAATTGGCCTTGTGGGTCAAATTTGAACCCCTGGCAAGGCACATTTGGCCCACAAGCCAAGTTCTCTGACTCCGATGTAGACAATATTAGTTGAAGGAGCAATGGTCTGTCTTGGTATAAAAGCAGCTTACTATAATAAGCATATTCTGCCATTTTATGGACCTCCATTTTATTTGCAGGCTATGTTGATCAAGGGTGAGGAAGTTGTGGCCCTTAAGATGTTGGGCTGCAACTCCCACCATCCCAAACCATTTGTGGGCTGATGGGAGTTGAAGTCTAACAGTATCTGGAGGGCCACAGCTTTACCAACCCCTGCTATAGATGCTACCGGGGAGATCCTCTGCCACAAAAAAACACCACTTCAGTATTCTTTTATGATTTCTATGTCTTCTCTAATAAAAGTACCAGATTAGCTTCCTTCTGCTTAGAGACAGTAAAAGGTGAATGAAAGATGTTGTGGTCCAATGAGAGCCGCAAAGCTTCTCAGATGTCACAGAGAGTGTGTAAATTCTCAGTCAGTTTAGATAACTATATTAACCAAAATATCCTACAACCATATTGGCTTATTCATACACTTATTATTTATGTAGGAGCTGCTCTACAATGGCACCGTTTTATTTATTTTAGCCCTGAGCGAGCGCGCTGCACGAGCATCTACTGCATGCCTATTAGCCTGGTTCACAGATGAAGGGTTGTTACAGTTCCTGAACATTTTCCTATCTCTTCATGATGATTTGAAAGGTGGCTCTCCTGACCTTCTGTAACCTAAAATGATTTCAAACTTGTCTAAATAATATACATGTTCTGTCTTCTTTTGATTGAATGATGAATAGCACTTAAGAGTGATTGATTGGAGGCCATTAACATGGCCAACGTGTTTAGCATGGAGCACAATCTTCCCCTCGTCACTACGCTGTATCCTATGAATTTGTCCGGCGTCTCTTTATTTCTTTGTCTCTGGCCACTGCAGCATGTTAACTTCAGCCAATTGGCAAACAAGCAATCCCTCTGGCACCGGCACAAATGTCATTTCTTGGATTGTCCATTAAGGGGCCGGGGCAAGGGATATGTAGCTGATCCTTCCAAAAGAATAAGCACATCCTCAGGATGAAGCATTCTGTCTTCTTCATTCTCTCTCTCTTTCTCTCTCTCTCTGTGTGTGTGTGTGTAAAACCAGCATTTCTAATAATAGTTAAAGCATTGATATTTCTTATAAATGACAAGCATCCCGTTTAACTATGTATCTATCTTACTTTAGAGACACTCAGGCAACAAACGTGTTATATGTCTTGGATAGAAAGTTACATACAAGTCTTCCTCTGCTTAAAGAAAGAAAGAAAGAAAAACTGAATGATTTCTCACATACACACTCCATTGGTCACTTGTACTTTTCATAAGCATGGCTCTTAATTTGGAAGCCAAACGAACTTCCAACCCTAAATGTGTTTAGTTGGAAAGAAAGTCCCATTGATAGCAAGATAATGTATTTCCTAGCCAGCTGTTTAGGATCAGAATATATCCAGGTATAGATGTTTTTAAAATCTTGCTGTAAACAAGTTTTCCTTTACAAAAAAAAAGAGGAAACAATATAAGCAGGAAAGCCACTTACATACTGATGAGCAGAGGGTGGAGGAGGCAGCCCTGGGGTGGGAACTATGAGCTTTTGGAGGATTCATGAGGATAAACAGGACTCCCAAGTCCTGTCCTTTATGGAGCTGAAAGGCCTTTGGGACTTCAAACTTTTCAGATCTTTATTGAGAACTGTACTACACATCCCCAGGAGTATACCTTCGGTGTTTTTAACAGCTGAGACCAATATATTTGCAGTGGCAATGAGTGTTCATTTATACCTTTTTAGTTTATTAGTCTAAGCCCAGGGATCAGCAAACTTTTTCAGCAGGGGGCCAGTCCACTATTCCTCAGACCTTGTGGGGGCCGGACTATATTTTTTTGGGGAAAATGAACAAATTCCTATGCCCCACAAATAACCCAGAGATGCGTTTTAAATAAAAGCACACATTCTATTCATGTAAAAACACCAGGCAGGCCCCACAAATAACCCAGAGATGCGTTTTAAATAAAAGGACATATTCTACTCATGTAAAAACATGCTGGTTCCCAGACTGTCCGTAGGCCGGATTTAGAAGGCGATTGGGCTGGATCCGCCCCTCAGGCCTTAGTTTGCCTACCCATGGTCTAAGCCATGTATGTCTGAGTGCAGACAGTCAAAACTTGCTTAATGAAACAAATGCGAATCTGATCCAGTAGCTGAATCTCCGGGTGCCCCAAATGAGGGCTTGTGCTTCATTCATCTGACTTACCTATTGGGAATATAAGGGTGGGGTGGAGGGAATATATAGATAAAAAATAATTCCCAAAGACATCAATATTCAGGTACCATCGAGTAATCACGAGGAGACAAAATGTAAAGCATTTGAACGAATACAAGCCATATGGTAAGAACTGGAGTGCAACAAACGTTAGATTTCTGAATATCTGAATCAAAGTCACATGTCTTTTACTTTTTAGTGGCATACTTGTACTGTCAGAAAGTTGCTTTGGGGGTGCAGAATTATACCCATATATTAAGCCATTATCTTTACATAAGGCTTATCTATGAATATTTCAGCCATAACAGTAAATTG
Source organism: Podarcis liolepis (assembly GCF_965112155.1). Classification (NCBI taxonomy): domain Eukaryota; kingdom Metazoa; phylum Chordata; class Lepidosauria; order Squamata; family Lacertidae; genus Podarcis; species Podarcis liolepis. The sequence continues at coordinate 45,367,726 of NC_139556.1, read as the reverse complement.
CAGGTGGTTTTGTATAGGTAACATAGCACTTCTGGGAATCCCCAGGTGCAGTATAAGTTCAGTGGAACCTTACAAATGGCACAGATTATATTTCTACACATCAATTATATGGGTTTCTGGATACTTGAACACATAAATAAATAGACAGGTATATCAACTAGCCCTCTGGGGAATAATGCAATATTGTTTGTGATTGGAAAATATTACACAAGATCTTACATTTGGTATGTGGGTACCAAAGATAAGCATTTTCACTTTCAGCAAAGAGAGGGAATCACACATAATGGCTTCAGTTGCAAAAGGCATTAGGAGCTACGAAAGCACAGTGTGTGTGTGTTGGGATTCTATGGATTCCGGTGCAATTTTTATTTTTTGCCAGCTAGACACTTGTTGTTCTACAAACAAACTCTCCCAGACAGATGCTCATTTGGGAAGTAGCAGAATGGCTGTGTTTCCATAGCAAATGATTCAGTCCTGATTTTGCTGGATCCTTTAAAACACACACACACACACACACACACACACACACCATTTTCTTTCATGTAATGACTTGTGGGTGGCTGCCTGCATGCATCAGGATATTTATTTCCTGTTGTAAACAGCATCTTTACTAACAAATCAAGGGGTCATTTCACATTGACACTTTTCATTATTTAGCAGTCAGAAGTGCACATGAAAAACAGCAACTGAGAAGTTGATCAGGGTCTTTATTTGAAACCCACAGCTATTTAGCAGTTGATGAAGAAGTTAGCAAACTCTCAGGGAAATTTGGAATGTTTCCCTCCAAGTACGGAAAGAGATTCTGTCACCCGTACCAAGTTTAATCAGCATGAATGCTGCTCAAAAGACATACATTTGAGGAAGCATTTAGCAAGCAGCATAGTACATTAGTGTCACAAACACTTTATGCTTCCAAACACGTTGCCCAGTGTGGTTATCAACAGAAGTTAACAGATGAACAGTGTGAAAACACATAGCAGTGTCAGTGCGTGTTTAGAAATGAGGCATGCTTTGGAGGAAACCGGGATGTCAAAAGGACAGAGATGAAAGTGGAATGAAGTCAAACCATACCTCCGTGCTGATGGCCAAGCATAGGAAAAGAATCGCATCTGTACCTCATATATAGATGTCTCCCTGTGAGTTTAGGAAAGTCCTTGCAGCCCAAGGGCAGATCATCTTTACAAAGCCCTACAGTGATAATAACGGGTGCATTATGAAATTGAGCGTGACTCTTGCATTATGAAAGTGAAGATTGCTTAGGGGTTTTTTTTTTGGCCATTTCACCGGAACTAGAGTCTCTTTGCATGTTTACTCTTTAAACATGCTTCATTTGGGAATGTAGTTACTTAGAGACAGCAGACAATCTTAAGTAAACACAACTGACATTTGGACAGTTAGAGGATGCTATTCAACAGAAAAACAATGATCGTTTATTATCTTCATAGCAATTCAAAGAAGCAATGTCATTTTGAGAGAAAGTTAGGGGGTAGTTGGTTATAATTTGTCCTTTGTTTAAAGCTTTTTGTGATTTTTCTTTCTTTTTTGTGGCTCACTCTTGATATATTTTCTAAGTTGTTTTTTTTTTGTCCCAGAATCTAACTCTTTACAGGTGAGTGTTCCAGTAACTTATTTTTACATTTAAATGAACCGCAAGTAGCAGAAGCAGGTAATTTGAAATTGACATGGGGAGAATTTCTCGCTGGGGTTCTATAGGAGAACACACATATATAGGTACACACACACACACACACACACACACACACACACACACCCCCCTTTTCCTACTAAGTAAAGTTATCAAAGGAGATTTGCTTTCTTTTCAATACACTTGAAGAGTGCTTTATGATCCTGTTGCCCGGCTATTAGAAAAAGCTTAGCTTTCAACAAAGGTAATTAAATTATAAAATCATGCCTGCAATCATCAAACTACTCATAAAACAAGAAATGAAAAAAAGATCTCCACCCCTGAAATAAAATTCTTGAAGGCTTCTCTTCACGTAATATTGCTCCCTGATGTTAATTACATTTAAATGGAAGAGTACTATTTTGGTATCATTCATATGCCTTGAAAAGTACTTTCCAGTTTATCATACCTGTCAACCCCTGTGCATCACAGGCTAATACTTTATTAAGAAAAAAATCATTGGGGAGCTGCTGATCCCATTTAAGTACATTGGGCAGAATGTAAGACTAATTAAAAAGCATATTTTACATTATTAATTTCTGAGTTTCACTTAATGAATGTGAAATGACAAGGCTACTATTTTTACATTCAGGCTCTCTGGGTTCTTTAGTCAAGGGAATTAAATTCTAGGGATTTTTTTTTTTTTTTACAAAGATGCTGCTTGAGAGATTTGTTTTCAAGAGCAACTAAGCTTTTTGAGCAAGGTTTTTTTATATGAAAAAAACCAAAACCCGGGAAGTACACCAAACCATATTACAACCACTTAAAAGAAGAGTTAAATAGATGTTGTTGTTGGGATTTTTGTTTTCCATCTCGATACTATAAAAGTATTTTAGATGAGGTATAAAATATGGTTTTTAAATTATATTATGATTTGCAAACACTAAAAAATAATTGCAGTGCAGTTGAGAGAGCACGAAAACATCTAATCTTTATTGTGTAAGACAATGTGATAAAATATTTTACAGCCAAAAGCTCATTTTGCATCTGGAAAATTGTGTAAACTGATGGGGGAGGGGGGAAAAATCTCATTAAAACTAAAGGTTTTTTTTTTAATATTCTTAAAACAAAGCAATAGACTATAATTGCAGTTCTACTCCCACTCAGATTTTATTAAATTATACAGTTGTACAAATGTCTAATATTCTCTTTAAAGAAAGACATAAAATAAGAAGGGCTGTGAGATCAGGCAGGTTGATCTGAATTTATGCCAATATTTCAGAGAACAATGCTGTTACACGCTATAAGAATTTTGTTTTGGGTGTTGTGTTCAACTAGAGCAGTGCAGTTGTTAGGAAGCACTAGATGCTGTGTGTGTTACTTAAAACTTTGCCAGGTGGAGACTGGCACTATGCTCCTTTTGAGTACTACATAATAACACATTTTAATAGGGCTGTGGAGGGAGGAGAGTCAAAATCTCTCCCCCCCTCCAAATGTGCTTACAATTAGCTCTCTGTACTTTTATTGTCTTTTTTCCCCCCTAACCACAAAACTCACACTGGAGGCAAAGCTTAACTGCCAAGGCTTTCCTCGTGTAAATATTAGGAAATTACATTTGTACAAAATGCAGGGCTTTGTCAATGAGGGCTGGAGCGACTCCAACACAAATTAATCAGGATAAAGTTGCTCTGTGTTCAACATGACCATAGTTTATTTTCTTAAAGCATTAATTTGTCAACAGCTTTCCTGCCTCGCTGTGACTCATGCGAATGGCATTAAAGGAAGACCCAGATTTAGTCCGTGCTGATCTACCTTGCTGTTTTTAACAACCCATTCCAGCCATTTGAAACATTATACGGCTTAATTTTCAATACTGGCTTTTGCACAAAAGGCTTTGAATCATTTGCAAGCAGCAGAATGTTTTTTGGTTTTTTTGCATTGAGAAAAATAAGTCATCTTTTTTAAAAATAATGTTAGCAGGACTGACAAAGCTAATTACTATAGCTGTGTATTATGTCAAATTTATATTCAAAATTGTCACAGATAGTCTGCCTAAGTAAACTATGCTCCAAATGAAAAAGCAGCATTCTAAACACATCTCTCTCACTCATTCCTGTCTTCCTGATGACATCACAGCATTCTTAATTGTAACCTGGATTTCTCAAACATTATCCATTCATTGTTCTGTTTCTGGAATGCACAATGGGATCGGCGTTTCAGGCTCGCCAAAGCAAATTGAGGAAATGTTTCAGTTCCTCCTTTGCCAAATATCGTAACGACTTGTCCACAGAAGCAAACCTTACTTGTGACCGTTACAGCACGAGTAAATGCAGCATTCTTATCAGACGCAAATGCTATTGTTCCGTCAGGGACTCCTATAATGTTTCTACTGCTCATATGTATACGTGAACAATTTTATTCACACGAATGGATACTCTCTAGTCTTAATTTGTCTTATGTCAGTAGCTAACTTTTCACAGTTGTGCAATTATAGCTGATTCAGCATTTAGCTTTGGGGAGACTTGCAATCTGTATTTCACTAGGTAATGCTAATTGCTTAATAAAGTCATCACATTAGGAAATAGGGAGGGGAAAAAATAAACAAATCAGCATTGTTTGTCTCTTGTGCTTTTTGTTTATTTGTTTGAAAATCTCAACCCTCCCCGTTCTTCTAGAGCAGTTTATATTAACATAGGTGCCTGAATAATATTGGCACTCCCCTTGTTTTATTAGTATACATTTGCCTTGTTCACAGTTTTATTATTCAAGAATTCGGTTGTTGCCAAGTATTAATCAATATATTATGCTGCTCAGTTGGGCAAGCTGTACGAAAACATAGTGCCCCTAGGGTTAATACAGTCAAGAGCCAGAAAAGTGTTTTAGACATGTACACAACATGTGGTTTACTATTATCATTAAATGAGGTGAACTGGGACTCTATACATATGGATTTTGAATTGCATAAATTTTGATTGATATCATTTGAAGACTGAGACCCTGAAAGGGTAGATTTTGTGAAAGACAATACACAGGCCAGCTATTACCACATACAATAGTACCAGGGAAGAAGAAGAAAAAATATCTGAAATGAGCAAGGCAGCTGGCTTTTAAATAGCTAAAACATAACATCAATACTTATTTTGAATAATGGAAAAAAGAGGTAAAAGATGTTGACCTCTGCCTGACAATAACATGTTCCAAAAGTAGAACTGGTCTCAAGGGACTATTCCTGCACTCCACAGTAGCCACTACAATTTCCTCCCCCCTCTCTTTTTCTCCCTTGTTTTTTGCCCTTTCTCCTCCTCTCGCTCTCTCAAAAAGATAAATATTTTTTGAGCATTTAAACATTATGGACAACTGGCCAGAAAAAGAAAAAGAAAGAAAGAATTTTCACAAATTCAGGAAACACTTGAGAGGTAAAACCAACATCCTGAGACAGGAGACAGGCCAGCTTTTGACACCAACGTTGGACCTGGGAGGCCTAGCAAACCCTTCAGCCAGGAAGTTCTTGCCACAGAGGTCAAGGCTTCGGGGACCTCGCATGAAGGCAAACGGGAACAGAACTTTCCATGCACCATCAAAACCAACAGGCCTTTTCATGGGAAATTTGCTGGAAATTTGCTGATCTGCATTAAACATTGATGAGATTTAGAGAGTAAGAGCCTTTCCCTCAACTTCTGGTGGCTTACAGGTTCATGCCGTTTTAAGTAGTGAATTATATAACATATGCAGGAATTTGAAAGGTCTCCGAGGCCTTTAAACCCATTTTTCTCCTTAACATGTGATCCGCACGGAAAATTATCAATACATCACTCCACGAGATTCATTCAATTTGCTCAGATTTGTTAAAACTTTATTCTGAGAGAGCACTGGATAATGCTTCATTTATTATTGATGCCCCATAAATGTATTAAAACATTAACCGTATTTCTCCGCCATGGCATACTTCAATTCTCACGGGGTTGTGGGGGGTGTACAGGGGTGGGAGAAGTCCAAATGTTTCTCCGACTGCTACTTTAGTTTCCCCAAGGAGCGAGCATATTTGTGTTGTGCTACACCTTTAAGTGTTGATTAGGCTTTCATGTTAAGGTGACGGAAGTGTCATGCCGTGTTTCCCTTTAATGGGGTAATAAGCTGCATCAGCCACATGAAGGAAACGTTCCTTTTCAAGTCAAAAACGGCAAATAAAAAAAGTTTGTGTGTAAACACGAAAAAGGCATTCTTCTCTTACTTCAGCTTAACTTGGGGAGATAAGCTGGGGCGGGGGGAGGGGAGTGAATCTGGAACAAGCGCTTTGCCCTCCTTCTGATACTAACATTCCCTATGAACTTCTCATCATGTCATATACAACTCGACTTTCTTTCTTTCTTTCTTTCTTTCTTTCTTTCTTTCTTTCTCTCTCTCTCTCTCTCTCTCTCTCTCTCTCTCTCTCTCTCTCCATAGAAAGGTTTTCTGTCATTTAAGCAAGAAAATAGAAGAAGAAACGAGCGTACTATTTTAAAATCCAAACAGTCAGATAACCCCCCTAATTTCTATGTTACTATTGAGAGAGAGTAGGTTATTTAAGTTTGGTGTTCATTTTTGGGGGGGGGGGGCGAATTGTTTTATTCTTTTTCTTTGCTTCATTTTGGATGAGTGGGGGAGATATTTCTTGGTCATAAATGCCTCCTGTTCCCCCCTGCCACACCCTGTTTCCCCCAGCTATCATTATTGGGTAACAATTGGCGCAAACGTTATGATGGGGGGAAAAGGGACATAAATCAAGAAATAAAAAAAATAAAAAAATAGTTTCTGCACATTTTCAAAAAACACGTCGTGCTCTCTGAGGTCCTTTTCATTTTAACCAAATCAGGGGGAACTTGTCCTCACAGCGGCAAGGCAGATGGAACAATAAATCACAGGAACCATTGACTGCCTGCAGTGTACTCTCCACAGCTGTCACTTTTGTGTCTCTTTGGTTTTAGCTGACATGGTATGAGGTCCACTGTGAACCAATCTGGACTTTTTTTTTTACAGTCATATCCATCAAAACGACCAGTACCCATCAACCTACTGCCGCGATCGATTCGTTTGCTTATTCTCACGCATAAGCCAATACTCAGCTCACTAGGTGAGGCTTTGGAGAAGCACCTCATTTTGGGGAGGGGTTTGCCTCTAGCTACAGCTGTGATTTTCTGCGCATTCTTGGCGAACGTTATTAAAGTTGCATCACGATAGATATAGAGCAAAGCAGATAACACAGGCTTTATGCGGAAGAGCAGGGATATATGCAATAATGTCACTTGGCAATTGTTGGCTGTTGCAAATGTTTCTTTTTCAATTGCGTCAAGATGCTTACCAAGCATTGAGTTTACAACTCGTTGTTGATTTTACAAAGTAAACAAGCAAATGTTATGTGTATAACCTTAGCTGTCTTTGTAAAGGTCAGAACGTACTTGCTAATTTCTCTTCCTGCCTTTTGGTGGCACTCTGATGCCAGCGATCGCCTCCAGTGTGTTTTGGAAACAAGACGTCCTTTCTTAACAAAAGACTCAATCTACAAAAGACTGCAAAACAAAAATTGATTAAATGTGAACTGTTGGAGGAAAGTTTACTTGGTGTAAAAAAAGAAAAGAAAAAGAAAAAGAAAAAGCCCTGCAAGCACTAAATAGCAGGTCAGCTGTAATTTGGGCTAAAGGTTACATTATACACACAGTGATTGCATATTCATGTTGGCTAAATGAAGATTTTCTTGTTCAAACTCAAATACTAAAGGCATAACATGTGAATATAAAGATATGGAATTCATGTGAGGCTGAAGCCCCTTATATTATTTTTAGACAAGCGTTAATCTAAACATGATTCCTTTTTTTTTGTTTGTTAAGTAGATGTTTCTTGGACTATTGTAAACATTAGAACAATTTTTAACAAATCATGTTTGTGAGCAATGTGGAAGTAGAGGATGTGTGTGTGTGTATATATATATTCACACATTTTAGCACAAATACACAGGCATTATTTTTGAAAGCTGTTTTCAAAACCTCTGCTTAGGTCAAGTTAAATTTATTGTATTTTATATTGCTGAGCTCCATGATTTTGAATTGAGGTGACAGCTGAAAAGCACCAGAAACTTTTAGAATTTCAGAACTATGTATTCCTATAAAGGAAGAAATTAAAGTCCCACTCCTAGAAGGCAAGTAATTGCATTTTAAAAATACAAACTTAAAAGAAGCATATCAAAACACTCCTTTCCCCCTTAAAGATTTACGTTAAGAAAATACTTTTTCCATATGTGGACAATTCATGCACACTGCTTGTAGTTTAAAAAATCTCTTTAAAATATATTTTTTGCATGATAACGTGAAGATGTTTGGTCTTGTAAACTATATTCCCACCCACTTTTTTAAAAAGCC
>NC_139556.1:45334710-45354710 GCF_965112155.1 Podarcis liolepis | reverse complement strand
AGCTGTGATCCTCAAATCACTTTTTGTAGAATGCATGATGGCAGATCGAACATTTGCAGCACTGTGGCCTACAGGTTTATATTTCTATTACTCACATTTCCTCCAGGGTAGCAAACATGATCCTCCCTCCACCACTCCCAGTTTTACCTTCACATGCCTGTGAAACAGTTTAGCCTGAGAGTTTTTAGGTCTGATTTGTCCTGTGAGCATCATGGAAGTCAGGAGCCGCTGAAGCAGAACCAGGAAACTTTGATTTGATGTGATTCAAATGTTTAGCTGCACCTATATGTAGAAGCTGGTGAGCTACCAGAGCTTGGAACATCTTCCAGGGAGTGGTGTATTCTCATGATCCAGACTGAGATCCTGGCCATTAGACCTTCCTGAACAGGAAAGGTGCTAAAAAGGTGCTTTTCAGATGAGACTTTGCCTGAACAGCAAGGTCTTCTTGGCTTGGAGGTTTTTGTGTATTTCTCAAGTGTGGCTCCTGGTTGTAAGAATGTAAGAAGAGCCACGGTGGATCATTCCAAAGGCCCATCTAATCTAGCATCCTGTCCTCATGGTGGTCAACCAGATGCCTATGGGAAGTCCATAAGAAGGACCTGAGTGCAAGAGCCTTCTCCCCATTTGTGGTTGCAATTATGCAGAGGCAATACAAACACGGGTGTAGCCAGGATTTTTTTTTTTTGGGGGGGGGCAGAACCTCAGTTAGCTATGTATTTTTATTAATTTTTATTGATTTAGTGGGGGCAGCTGCCCTTCCCTGTCTCCCCTTGGCTACGCCCATGAATACAAACATCTTCCTCTGATCCAACTCCTGGTCTTGTTCTCCAGTTCTCCATTTCTCCAGGCCTTGCACCCTGATGTTGACTACTTGGCTAAACTCTCGGGTGCCAACACCTACCTACAGCTCAACCTTAACAATGGCTGAATGAAGATTTGAATTTGACCATATGCCTCTTAAGGTGCTATCAGACCCCACTTTGTTTTGCAAGTCACTGCAAGCCTTACCACTACTGACCTGCCATTTTATTATGTGGTAAGCCCAAGTCTTGCCATGTTTCTTTCAAATCTGCAGTAAGTACTGGTGGCATGTACCTTGCTATTGGTTTTGGGCATACCCTTATAGCATTTCTGGTCCTATGAATAAGGTTATTACAACCTCTGGGTATCCTTTGGGTAACCTATGGGATCCTTATCAGACTTGAAGAATACAACACTGACTTGCTGTTTCTTAATAGTACACTCAAGGCAAGTTTCAGTGCTACTTGTGCTTTAGGCAGAATAACTATAGTTTGGGTATTGCGATAAAATCTCTATAGGTTAGCCTGAATCCCCCCAGGCTCTAGACTGGGCAATTGTGCCTATAAACGATTACTTCAGAACAATTGATTTGTGCTTATAGAACATCCCTGTCCCTTTACTACAGGCTTCCTCTGTTGGTTTCTGCTCTCTTCACTGTGCAGCGAAGTGCTTGTCACAAGACAATGTTTACATTCCACAGTCAGAGCACTGTTGGGTTTTCCCACGGGAATGGGAGACTGGATGTGACGTACACTGGTTTCCTGTTTTTCACTGTCCTCTCGGTGTTCTTCGTTCAGAGGAGAAGGACGGTTGCTTCTCTGCTCCCGCAGAGGCAAGATGCATGTTTGTAATTTCACAACATTTTTGGTTATGGGCCCAGAAAGACGCAGGCCCTCCAGATGTTTCGAGACTACAATTCCCATCATCCCTGACCACTGGTCCTGCTAGCTAGGGATCATGGGAGTTGTAGGCCAAAAACAACTGGAGGGCTGAGGTTGAGGAAGTATGCTTTACTACATAAGGGCATGCCTAGACTAGGGACTTAGCTACATTTGTAAAGAAAAAGCATTTTATATGCATTATAACAGTGTGACACCAGATGGCGCTGTGGAGTCCCATCTTTTGCCAACGTGATTTTGCACTATGAAGGTTAGAATGCATTTTCCTGAAACACTTTTTTGATGTGTCTAGGTCCTGCCTGGGTTTTGCAATGGTTGGTTGCACTGAATCAGTATGTCTGACCCCTAGAAGGCCCTTGGGACATATCGGTCCTTGTTATGGTTGGGGATAGTCTGAAAATACTTAAAGGTACTGCATAGCACTATATCCAGGTGCTAGCTGTAATTTCTTTGGCTCAAGTACTTCTACCTAGCACTTTTGATTTAGTCTTGGAGGTGACTGAGAGAAGTTGCTACCCAAACACTGCAAACTTTCTCACATAGAAGGATATATACATGTCAGAGCCTGAGGCAATCAGGAAAGCAAGAAGCCATGGTTGTCAAAATGTGAGGCAATCCTCTCCCAGGATATGTGGGCAGTTGCTCTGGGAAGCTGAGATGGCCCTCGCTCAATATTTTGCATGCTCCTTTACATGATCAGGAAATGGACCAAATGCTTACCCCTTGGGCTTGGTGCACTACTGACTGCCATCTTGACTGGCTGGTCTAATGAGGTACCTGGCTATTTGACATGGGATTTTTAAGTATTAAAAGGTGCTGCAAGATTTCTTCAGGACTATTCCAGCACAATAATAATAATAATCTAACTGGAAATGCTTCCTTCCATCTGTTTTGATTTCCCAAGCCTTGCAGCATCCCTTGAGCTACTTAGGTAGAGCAGAACTGAAATTATGATTTGAGCAGGGAATTCCTGATGTCATGCAGGCCTCATAATGCTAATGTGGATATGGGGTGTGTGCACAAAAGAGAGTTAGCTGTTAGGAGGAGGTGATTAACCTTTCCTGGGTTCAAGACAGTTTACATACAATACAACAAAACAGAAAACAGGAAAGTAAAAGAACAACAGGCAATTGTAGTTCAAGCTCTGCAGGGTTGGCCCAAGACATTTGTGGCCTGGAGCAATTTATAGTGCCCTCTTCCCATTCAACGTACAGAGGCTGATTGGACTGACAGCTGCATCTTACTTCAACACAGATGATGGGGGCAGCAAGCTTCATTACACCTGAGGCACCATGTCCTGAGGGCCCAGGAGAGGTCATGCTGCAACAGAGGGGAATGGCTGAAGGTCTGAGGAAGAACAACCAGCTGCTATGCTGGCCCTGTGCATCTGCTGCCTCAGGTGGTTGTCTCACTCTGTATAATGGTAGAGCCAGTCCTGTCTAGATGTTGATGACTTTACTTGTGTGTAATGGTGATAAACAGAGTAGGGTAGAGTAGGGGCTTACATGGAGAGGTGGTCTCTAAGGCATGTTTGTTCCAGGCCATGAAGATATCAAAGGAGCATTTTGAACTGGGCCTGGAAAGGCACAAACAGCCAGTCTGGTTGCTGAAGAAAATGTTGGGTATGTCCTCACTTGTCTGCAGTGTAGTCACCAGGAGGAATGCTGCAACATTATGGGTGGCAGCAAACTTTTACTCAGAGCAGACCCACCCAAATTAATGAATATGGTTAAATTATGTCCATTAATTTCAATATGTCTACTCTGGGGTAAAATGCCACCCTATCCAGTAAACGTCAAGGGCAGTGCCATGAAAAGTATTGTTGAAGATAAGGATCGTGCAGACACCTCTATTCTGAAAAGGGTTGGGACCTTTGGAACAGGTGCAGTTGATGAAATACACAGCCAGTACAGTGGTACCTCGGGTTACATACGCTTCAGGTTACATACTCTGCTAACCCAGAAATAGTACCTCGGGTTAAGAACTTTGCTTCAGGATGAGAACAGAAATCATGCTCCAGCGGTGCAGCAGCAGCAGGAGGCCCCATTAGCTAAAGTGGTTAAGAACAGTTTCAGGTTAAGAACGGACGCCCGGAACGAATTAAGTACGTAACTAGAAGTACCACTGTAATTGCTGCTACCCATCCTTACAGAAATAACAAAAGGTCTGGGAGAATTTCAAGTCCTCAAAACTGCATTGATGGGCTTTGGTGCAATGTGTGTCATTGATGCAAAACAGCCATTGATGCAAAACACCCATCATGAGCACCGGGATTGCCAGTTAGGCTACTACCCTTAAGCAACAATGGCTGGGAAGTAAGTTCCACTGAACTCAGTTGTTCACATTTCTAAGTAAACATGCTTAGGATGAAAGTAGTTTACACTTGACTTTGAGGAGCTCTTGTGAAGTCTGCAGTTTGTGTGGGACATCCTTGTGTGGAAAAGCGAAAGGCAGGCTGTCTTATTGCTGCTACAGGGATTTCTTGGACCATCCTGAGAAAACAGTCGCAAGCTGCATGGAGGGTAGCAAGAAGTACAAGTTTATGGCCTCTGTGGGGATTTCCTTCATACATGCTAGCAACTCCTGGGAAGCCTCTGGATATGAATATTGTTCTGAAAGGGAGTCAGAGGCTGACTGATTATTATGACAAAGCTGAATGGACTGAATGGATTAGAAATATTTTCTTACATTTTTATCCTTCCATTCTTCTGCCATGGATCCCAAGGCGATCCCAGTCAGGCACCCACCCAGGCACTGACCCAACGCAGACCTGCCAGGTGGTGGCCTCACAAGCCTTCGGACCATACCTTGTTCCCTGCTCAGGTTTTCAAGAGCCAATGACAGTCACAAATTATGTAATATTCTTAATCCCTCTCGGCCCCCATGCATTTCAGGCACCTGTATAAATAAGGGGAAATGAGCGATAAAGAGAGCGATTAGACTGAGTTGTTTGACAATGGCAGAGAGCCACAGCATTTTTAGCAGCTGGGACGTATCACTGAAACCGGAGCTGTGCCGTTTGGAGACAGGATGAGCTGTGGAAACATAGGAAAGGACAGATATATCACTAGGCTCTATTTTGAAGTATCTCCAGTCTTCAGAGGCAGTCAATTACAAGGAGGGTCAGTTCCCAGAAGTAATGTAGTCCTTCTGTAATGGGTGTCTGTTATTCTGTACTAAATAAAGACAGATGAAAGAAATAATGAAACAAGAGAGAGAAGGGAAATCTCCAATCAGGGCTCACAGACATTCCTTTCATATGTAGGTACCACCAGCATCTTCAGAATTGTGTTTATAATTTTGCAAAAGATTTAAATAGGGACCTGTTGGCTATTCACATTTGCATATTTCTGAGCTACTTAGCTGTTTAAGGACAAAGATAACAAAATAGTACATATTATCCAAGCTTTCAAGACATCAAAGATGTATTCTTCAAGCCTAGAATATTGCTTAAAATGACACTTCTAAGCACAGAGCCTAAGAAGTGTAGTTAAGGATTGTAGCTTTCATTGTATCCAACACATAAAGAAGGGAGCCTTTGAGGTGTTAGAACCTTGTTTGACTGTATTTTCTTTTCTTTTTTATTCCTTTGCAAGCTTAAAAAGGTATCATTAATAACACACTGATGTCTCTCTGTTTGTTCTACCTCACAAGGCACTTTCCAAACTAATTTTGAGAAAAGCTATTGAAACCCTTAGTATTTACTTGATTTTACACAATGATTTCCCCCCACAAGACACCTGCTAAGCAAGAAGGGTAGAAAGCTATTTACATAAACATGTTTAAACTTAATAAAAGAGATGGTGTTTAAAGAGCAAGGGAAATCAAAGTGTTCGCACACTCAGAGGCAGCAATACATGAACAAGTAGCCAGGCTTCAGTGGAACTCTTAAAGACAGCAAAAAGAATAATTTAGACTGTGATCCTATATCCTGTGTAAGCCCCATAGATTGCAATCCTAACCACATTTCACTAGGAAGTGTCATTGAATCTTCTGAGATGTGCTTCTGAGGGGAATCTGTTTAGGATTACACTGTAAATGAACCTTATAAATGTAAAACCACATCTGGATAAAACCATTTCTATCTTATTATCATTTCTTTCAGACCTATGCCAAAAATCCAAGTGAAAACACAGCAGTGTGGCTGCAGAACAAAGGCAAGGTTAGGGCCTGCCTTTTAAATGTGGGGTAACAAGCAAAGCAGTCTGTAGGCTCCTATGTATTAATGAGGTGGCTGAAATTATTTAGCTTACGAACATGAAAAAATATTTTGCTAATAAAGCTTTGGCTCACTGGCAGTAAGAGAAATGCTCCAAGGGTGAGCTTGGAATAATGTTTTCTAAGCATGTAAGAAGAATTTTGTGGGATCAGGCCCAGATCCATTTATTCAGTCACCCTGTTCTCCAACAGTAGTGAGCTAGTCACCTCCAGGAACTGCACAAGCAAGATGCAAATGTGACTGCTTTCTCCAGACCTGGTTTATTCCCAAGAGGTATCCTGTTGTTTAACATGCAGGTTTCAGTGTCATGTAGTGGTTACAGCAGGGATGGCTAACCCTGTTTAGAGTCTTAATCCAGCCCTCAAAGCAAATGTTTTGCCCTCCCAACTCCAGTGCTTTTGGTGGTGACAGTAGCAAAGAGAGAGAGAGAGAGAGAGAGAGAGAACAGACAGAGTAAGGAACTCCTAGCCTCTAAGCCAAATTTGACCCAACAGAGGTCTCAATTTGGCCCACAAGGCCATTCCTTGCAAGCAACACCTAAATGCTGCATGTGGCAACAGAGGAACAATTGGAAGCTTTAAGTGATAAACATCTGCTCCCCACTCCAGGCCAAAGAGGTTCCCCACCCTTGAAGCAGATACAGTGCTGGGGTAAAACCTGATGAGGATTCAAACCGCCCCCTTTCTGGTCGTCAGATAGATCATTTCATGAGTAGAGAGAGGGTGATAATACACACACCTCTCCTCAACTGAACTTCATGGAGTTGCGTTTATGTTTGCCTCTGTGTGAGAGACAGTCCCCAGAGAAGGGCTGGTGCGGCCATTGGACAGAGTAAGCCAACTACCTCAGGTGGCAGTTGATGAGGGATGGAACCAGTATCTCCTCCTTGGCTGTTCTCCGTTGGAGGGCAGAAGTAGGTACACCAGGTGGCCTGTGCTGCATACCCTGAACTAGCTAGCAGCCCTCATGTGTGCTGAAAGATGCTGTTGTCCTGTTGCCAGTGTTGAAGATTGATTCAGCCCTCAGTCCAGCCACCTTCTGATCATGGACATTTGCCTCTGGCAGCAAAATGGCATAGGCCAGTTCAGCCCCAGAGGGTTGGTCAAGGGTGACAGTGACCCTTGGGTGAAAAAAGAAGAAGAAAGGTTAGCCATCTCTTGGGCTTGGACTGGAGAGACCCATGCTCAACTTCTTGCTTAGCCATGAAGCTCATTTGATGACCTTGGGTCAGTCTCCTTCCTCTGTGCCTAGTCTACCTTGCAGGGTTGTTGTGAAGATAAACACTGAAGGCTAAAGAACCACATATGTTGCCCTGGGTTCCTTGGGAAAAAGGTGGGATATAAATGAAATAAATTAATTTAGTAACCATGGCATGCAGCTATTGAGCACACCCTCTGGGTTTATGAAATTTTACAATCCCCATTCAGTTGTCCAAACCAGGAGCTATCAACACACCTTGTGGCAGAGCATTCCATAAGTTGAATTGGATAAGGTAGTTTTCTAGTTCTATGTTTTTCCTCCCAGAAAAAAAATTGCCTAGAATGTTTGTTTATTTGTTTGTTTAAACCCAGTGGCAGCTGATGGGCGTTAAGCACATTTTGAGCTTTAATATTTTCGAATCCAGGGCCAAAATTAAGCCACAGGCACCATGTATTTTCTGGACCCCAGGCCTCCACTCCACCCCCCCCCCGTACATATTCTTAGACGAGAGGCATAGATTCCCTTGAAGCAAATGAAGTTTTTAAAAGAATACTAAGTAGGAGGGCTATCGTGGGGGGATTTGTCACAAGCACTTACACAAGGTAAAATTAGAGCATATGATGCATTGTGATCTGCACGCCACAGTAACTTTGGATGGCAATGCTACAGTAAATGCCTTTGAAGCCTATAAACCATAAAATTTTAATCATTAGCAACCTCCTGGGGAATCTAGTGATAATACCTATAGGACAACTTACAGCTTTTCTGTCAAAAGTAGGAGAGGCCATGTAATAGCATGGTACGAGCCCTGTTGATCTCTCATTTCTAGCATCCGAGCGGTCAAAGCTGAACTCCTCTTTATTAAGCTCACAATTAGGCAGCCATATGTTGTGAATGAAAGAACGGTTATCGGACTGGGGTTGGGTTTTCTTCCTCTCTTCCTCTCTCTCTTTTTAAACCATTAGGCTCATTGTCTCTGTATTTGTTTCCTGGTTGGCTCTGCCTTTGAAGAAATGTCCCGTTCCCCCCCCCCCCCGAAATAATTGATGGTTAGAGAATTAGTGTAATAAGGCTCAGAGAAGGAGAATTAAAGTACCAGTTGGTGGAAACGAATTGGGTGTGTGCATTTAATATCAGCAGCAGCAGCAACAACTACAACAACAAATAGTTATGTGGATTCTTTTGAATAAATGTTGGCCTTTAAGTGCCAGCTGTCATTCTAAGCCCAGCCTGCCTTCTTACTGCTAACCTTTCAGTCACCTCAGCTTGTCTTCCTAACTTGTCCTATTATGCAGTAGCAAGCTGAGTCATTGTTTCAAGCAGGAGGTGACATGTTAATAGCTTAATAATAGTATAATCTCACAAATAATAATATGCTGTCACACTGTCTGAAGCACAATGTTTACAGGAGAAGTGGTAATGTATGATGACAGTAATTTGAATAAAAATGAATTTACTGCTCTTGTCTCATTTGCAGTAAATTTTCGCATCTTTCATGCACAACTGGTGCTCCATGACCTCTTTCATTATTGTGTTCGCAGTGGCTGCGGCTCGCTTTAAACTGAAAGGCAGGCAAATGAAACAGAAGCTTAACAAACGGATTTCCAGGAGTGAAAGAGAGAGAGAGAGAGTCCTCACAGTGGTTTTTGGAAGGAGCGGGGTGCGTTGGGGGAGAATTTCCCTACATTTGTTTACTAAGATGATACGGTGTGAGGCAGGCTGTTTAATTAGTGCGCTCTGGAGGTGCCATTTGTAAAGCAGGCATGTGCTGATATGATTATGTATTGACAATTTACAAAATTATTGCCATTAAAATGTGTCAGAGGGAAGAAAATTATTCACCACGTGAAGAGGCTCATTTGATGCGAAATTAAAGTTTGCACTACTTTAAAAGTATTTTTTTTAATGCTAGTGATATTATTTGATATGGGGGCATCTAATCTCAGGCTTCCTGTTTGACGGCGAGAAGTGTCAAAAATGTACTCACTTTATTAGATTCAGTAAATTATAAATGCTCTCTGGTATGATAAAGGGTTATTTGAACTCCCAAATGCTTCCCAAATGGATAATACTGGTTTGATTTACATGAAATAAAAACAATTTAACCAGATACCGATCCATCCCAGTTTCAAATTTTTAATTGTTGGCTACTTCAAAAAAGCCACCACAGTGTAATGATGGAAATAGTAATTATTAAATATTTAAATTGTTCTATCTAATACTTTAGTATAGAATTCCTGCGAGAGCTTTTTTCTTAAAAATTAAAAAGTATTATTAAATGATGTTGAAGATTGTATAAAAACAGGGAAGTTTAAAAGTCAGAGACTGACATGTCTGGACTAAATTTAGTTTGATGGAATGAGGACAACTAATTGAAATGTCCTTGGTGTTGTTCTTTTTAAAAAAGTGAAAAGGGTGAATTTTCAGTAAAGTGCTATACTTCATATCAGTGCAAAGTGAATGACATGCAGAGAATGAGAAATGATACTTCTGATTGACCCAATTCATTGCTTAAAATAATTAAAACCACTAGCAACTTGCACATCTCATTTTTTGCTCTTATTTCCAGTGAATGCATAGCGCTAAACACTGTGCCAAAAAGACCAAGTTTTGGATGATTCAATTAAGTGATGTTAATTGAGGCCTAGCTAGGCTGCTTGATGAATATTTCAGGAAGGGGTATATATGTGTTTTCACTTCTAGATTATGATTTTGATTCGCAATGTCAGGGAGGGATTTAATTTTGCAGCACAGCTTTGGTTGCGGTGATGGAATGGAGATAGGGTACAGCAGCATTCAAAATAGCTATTTTTGTTTGCAAAACATACTGAAAACTCTCCGCTCATCAACATGGTGAGAGCCTGAAATTCATTGCTTTGGTCCTAGGAGATCAATCTGGCCATTTCCCCCCTCATCCAGACTGCAAAGCTGGGCCTAATTGTTTCCCACTGTCACAAATACAGCTTATTTAAACTTCAGAAATCACTAAGGAGACCTACAATTGTGGCATCAGCCACAAAGCAGGCAAAAAGAAAGGAAGGAAATCTGAAGTGTGTTATCTCTCAACAGAGTTGCCAACCACCTCAGGGACAGAAAACCTGCCCAGTACTCCTATGTGGGAAATGGCACAGTTCAGTTTAAGCTTAATTTGAAACAGCTCAGCTTGAGGTTCGATGAAGAAGCCTCTCATGGATTTACTCAATGTTCCTCTTCCACTTCTGATTGGGAAAATGTTGCCCGCGATCCAAAGGGTTTTCATAGGGTTGCCACCTTGCCCTAGCAAGGCTGTTGTACTTTTAACAGCTGGATGAAATGAAAAAGAAAATCAGAACCAAAATTCAGCAGAAGCTGAAAGAGTAGAGAAAAGAGAGGTGGTAGTGAACCTGAACTGATGCCAGCAATTCGTTTATAAAAATATGCCCAGTGTGGGGAATCTTTGGCCTTCCACACATTTCTGAACTACAGTTGCCATTATTCCTGGCCATACAGATGAGAATTGTATTCCAAAAACATCTGGAGAGCCAGAAGTTCCCCAGTCGTGTTCGAACATGTGAAAGCCTTCTTCAGGGAAAACTTTTCTTTTACGAATCTTGCACAGAATTGTGTTTTTGGTGCGTTCCTAGACAGGGATTTTTAACGCTATATATGATAAGCAAAAATCCACATGGTGAAGTGATTTCCCATATATCTCTCTTTGTGGCCAGAAAAGCTATACCAGTAGAACGTCAGCCTGCCAGACGATGCTTAAAAGTCACAGATACCATGCCGGAGGGGACAAACATCAGTCTTTCGGCAGGTGTCACAAACTTAAGCAGGTGCAGTAAGTGAGAAGAAAGTGCACCCCTTGAATTACTCCTGTGTATTTAATCTGAAGATACGTTTACACTTTTCAGGTGTCAGTTTTGGGAGAATGTACACATGTAGTGTGGTGGCAAGCTGCATTCCCAATACACTTATTTCTTAGATTAATTATTAGAACATGTCAGGGAACCCCCCCCCCAATGCATACAGAGGGTTTTCAAGGCTGGAGACTCCTACTGGGGTTAGGGCTAGGGTTGGGGAGATCCAGATTCAAATCCCCACTAAGTCACAAAGCTCACTGGGTAATCGTCACCGTTTCTGAGCCTAACTTACCTCACAGGATTGTTGTGGGAGATGAGAAAACCATGACATAACTTGGCCTCCCTGAGGGAAAGAAATACAATTCTTAAAGAAATGAATTACCGTATTTTTCGCCCTATAGGACGCACCTTTTCCCCTCCAAAAATGAAGGGGAACTGTGTGTGCGTCCTATGGGGTGAATGCAGGCTTTCGCTGAAGCCTGGAGAGCGAGAAGGGTCGGTGCGCACCGACCCATCTCGCTCTCCAGGCTTCAGGAAGCTATCCAGAGGGCGCCCCGTGCTTCGCGCAGTTGTCCGCAAGACTTGCGAGCCCGGCAGGAGTTACCGCGGTCTCACAAGGCTTGCGGGCAGCAGCCTGCAGCCCACAAGCTCGGGGGACAGCGGGGAGGCGCAGCGCACCTTCCCGCTGTTCCCCGACCTGGTTTGGAGGCTGGCACTGGGAAGAAGCGCGCTTCTCCCCAGTGCCAGCCCCACAAGCTCGGGGGACAGCGGGGAGGCGCAGCGCCGCCATCCCGCTGTTCCCCAACCTGGTTTGGAGGCTGCCAGCCCCACAAGCTCGGGGGACAGATATCTGCAAGCCTGGGGAGACCGGCAGGACTTCCCGCCGGGCTCCCAAGGCTTGCGGATAGCAGCCTGTTCTGGGGCCTGTGGTCGGGGGAAGCTCGGGCATCCCCCGCCCCAGCCCCGTGCCTGGGGGAAAATTAAATTCCCCCCCTTTATTCCCCCCAAAAACTAGGTGTGTCCTATGGGCCGGTGCATCCTATAGGGCGAAAAATACGGTAGTTTTGCTGCGTAGCATGCATCTCTCGTTCATTTTAATGTGTCCTGTGCAATGGAACTTGTGTATTGAGAAGTTACAGGAATGCAATCTTGCACATTAGAAAATGAACTTCCTCCTTCAGAAGCTTGATTGGAAGCCAGCAAATTTAATAAGGCTGCCTCTGAATGGCTTCTTTTGTCTTCCTCATCTTTGAGCAAACTTTTCAAAGTACAGTATGCAGCCCAGATCAATATATATTGCTCATGAAATTGCCCACTTGTAGTGACTTCCTCTACAAAGCTGTCTGCCTCTGAGCACTAATGCCAGTCTTTTCCAGAAAATACGGGAAGCATATAACAACTCTCCCCGCCCCCCATGAACTACAATCTTTTCTCCCTTTATTTGTGGTCTTTAAATTATTTAATCTCACTTTCAAAGGTCCAACTCTTGTGAATCCTTTAAAAATAACCAGAATGAAAAATATTTGTGGCATCATAAAGCTTCATAATAGCAGAGTTCATGCAATAATAAAAAAAGGAGGGACATTCACGTTTTGGCTTGTAGAGATGTATTCATATATCTGAAAGATTTTTTACCTAAATCACTGAGCTATCCAGACCTCTGTCTTGCATTTAAGGCAAAACAATGGTTTTCTTGCTGACTGCTGCCTTTTAACTATTTAAATACAGATGTGCCTGATAAAAGGACAAGTATTAGGCTTTCTAGCCACAATGAAGTAAAAATAAAGCAACCATATCAGCTGACAAATACTTGCTCATTAGTATTTTATCAGACCGTAAATACACTGAAGAGGTTTTGATCCATAGTGGACATGTGAAAACCTGTTTTCTACTTTCTCGGAGGGGGGGGGTGGTGGATTCTGATGTGCGGAAAGGTGGTGGCTGATGTGGCAAAGTCACTGTGGAGCAATATTTTATAGAGCGGTGGCATTCTATTTGCTCCTACTGACGTGTCAAAGGTGTGTGGTGAGTTTACAGCCCGCCATGTCCTCTTAAATTTATGCTAGTGGTCATCCCCACATCCTTTGGCAATGAATCCCCCAAGTTAATTATGTATTACCTTGACAAAGTACTTCCTTTTATTTCTAACAAACCTGCTGCTGCCAATCAAGTTTGCTGGATGGCCCCATGTTCTAATGGTCTAACGAAACAATATCTGCCTATTTCACCTTTTGCAAGCCTCCATCTTTACATTTTCTAAATTAGAAGCCCAAATCTATAACCACAGGGTAAAAAGCTAAAGGACCCCCTGACGGTTTAGTCCAGTTGAATTTGACTATGGGTGCTCATCTTGATCCAGGCTGAGGGAGCTGGCGTTTGTCCACAGACAGCTTTCCGGGTCATGTGGCCAGCATGACTAAACCTCTTCTGATGCACAGAACATGGTGACAAGTGCCAGAGCACACAGTTTTCATCAGCTTACTTTTTGTCTCAAGCTTCATGCCGTCCTCAGCTTTGAGAAAACCAAGGGTTTAAACCAGGGGCGTGGAAGTGTTTTCAGCCTGAGGAATGCATTGTTTCTAAGGCAACTGTGGCATTTGCTCATTTTGGGGGGATACGTTTGTATTGGGGGAGAGAAAGGGTTAATAGGTTGACCAATAAGAAAGCCTGGAGGTAGAGCCTACCTGATTTTGAGGCTCAGTCCAGAGGTTTTGACAGTTAGTTTAGTTGGGTCTTTTGTGGGGGGAGATAGAGGAGTCAGAGTGAGTTAGAGACAGGGGCAAGACTGAGACGGAACAGAGTGACAGCGTTTCAAATATATTTTAAAACTTGTTTGTGTTTAAAATAAACTTTAATCTTCATTGTTAACTCTACCTGACTGAGACTCAATACTTCACTGGGGAACCCTGGGTTTTTTTCCACAAAATTGGTGGCAGCGGAAGAATAAAGTAATGGTTTACAGGTCAATAGTCCGTGAAACGACTGGGGGCTCTGTATGAACACCACAGGAACCTTCCAGGAAACCCATGCCCATGGGGAGTATAGCCAGAATCAAAGGGGGTCAGGGCCAAAGTGAAGAGAGCAAGTGATGTGACACTTACCTTTTGTAGAATAGGCTGCCAGGTTACTCAAAGATTCCTAAATACCCACACCGCTCTCAAAGCCCCACTCAGGTTAGAGCAAGAGACATTCTCACATTCTCAGTGACACTTCAGGAGAGTGTGGAGCAGGGATGGCGATGGATGGGGAGAAACACAAGCTGTGGAAGGCCACATTTGAACCCCAGATCTGTTCTATCCCGATTTAGAACATCACCATCACAGAATGAGGTATTCCATACTCGGATGTTCCTAAACTTACTTTTCACCAGAAGTTACTTTCAAGAATGCTCAGCAATCTTCTTAATTTTAAGCAGGCTTCCGTTACAGTGCTTTTGCAACTTACTCCTCTGATGCAGGTTGTTCCTGCCCTAAATGTCTTAAACATCCAAAACATTATTTATGCCATCACTGTTGTTTTTGGGGAAGCCAACTATTTTGTTTCATGTGGTTCATACAAAAGAGGTGGAAGTGAAGTCATCTCGATTTTTTTTTTAATTTTTCTGCTGGAAATCCAGAGTTGATAGAGTTGACAGAAGCAAAATGCAAGGTATAAATACAGCACGTACAGTATAAACAGCATTCCCATTTATCCAAATGTTTCCTGTAGTTTGAAAGGAAATACTTTTTCTTATTTAGGTCACTTGCCATGGTAGCTTAAAATGGGAGCTGGATCAGGCCCTTAGGGTATTTTAGTGCTCAATTACAAGTTAGTGCTTACTCCTAATCACCTTGTTCTCCAAAGGAAATAGATACTGAACAGGAACCATCTGGTAATACATTCTGTACCTCTTAATTACAATGTTTTGAGTGGCACCTAAATAAATTTCATTTACAAGCACATGACTGCTTGTCAAAAGCTTGCTTGATAATTTTATTATTGTAGTATACTTCTCTGCTTAATGACTCAGGCCCACTAAAGTTTGGAATATTTGGTTTTAGAGGGGGGGTGATTTAGAGGGGGGAGTGATTTTAAAAACACACAAGCTGCTCATTTACATGCCATAGTTTATTTTTAAATATATTTTGAAGCTGAACATCATGCAGATCCGATGGGCTCCTAAAATATGTAACTGTAAAAAGTGACCAAAACCCTCAAAAAACAAATTATGGAAAGGACCTTATATACCTGCCCTGACTAGAATGCCATATATCTAAAACTGTGTGTGTGTGTGTATAGACACACACCACACATACCTGAATCAGATGAAAGGCCTGTCTAACTCAGTACTTTCTCTGCCATGACTGACAGCAGCTCTGCAGTCTCAGACAGATGTCTTTCCTAGCTCTGCTACCTGAGAGATGCTCTAATTGGAGATGTCATGGACTTGAACCTGGCTGACCTTATATACGCAGAGCATGTGCTTGGCAACTGAGCTACAGCTATAACCCCTACTATCAGAATGTAGAACTTTTGAATAGTGATATACCCACACAGTGAGGTTGGTTGTTTTTTTTAAAAGAAAACCCTAGATCTTCCAGAGGCAAATCCAACATTCTGTCTCCTGGGCTGTAGAGGATCTCCATTTAGCAAATGGTTGTCCAGTATTTTTTTTAAAATCTCCCCAGGGGAAAAGTAATTCGTAACTTTTTCTTTAATTGTATCAGTCCCTTGTTGACCGCGTTCATGCAATATCTCATATTTGAAAGAGAGAGGATCTGAAAGTTTAATTCCAGATTCCTGAGCAGTGAGTTACAGTGTGGTCCAAATTCAAGATTTGGGGGGGGGGGGATGAGCAATCTTAGAAAGGCAGATCTTGTACTCTACCGTGTAATTGTTTCATCTTGGCTTAGCTGGCGGAACTTAAGTTGGTGGAATTTACACCAGAGTCATACCTTGCAGGTTTCCTTGAAAAACTGGGATATCCCCCCCCCCCCGTGAGAGCATGGTGGCCATTTTGGGTGCTGTAATAGCACACCATTTTGTGCTGCGATGTCAAACGGGTCACGTGACTCCCATAGGAGTATGGATGGGAGGTTGTGTGTTCCAATTCCAGCATACATGTTGGAATGTATGCAATAACACAGAAATGGGAAAATGCACTGGAAAGTGTGTTATAACATTTGCTTGAAGTGACACAGTGTCAGCTAGTCTCTCCTCAAACCAATCAGAATGATGGTTCACTAAATAGCTACTTCTACCCCCAGCTGCCCTGTGGGAAGCATCCAGTGACTATGTCATGACTATGTCATGACCGACCATGTCACTATATGTTGCTTCTGAGCTACCTTGAAAGAATTTGTATCCTGAAAGGATATAAACAATTGTCTTGAACAAAGAAAGGAGGGCAGGTATCATCCAAATCCCTTCTGATTTCCCAACAGCCTTCTAAAACTATTTCTCCTTGGTTCTCTCAAGGAGGTCTTTCCAGAGCTGAAATTCTCTTCATTAATTTTGGGGTTTTTCATTCAACAACCTTGCTTCGTATTTTATACTTTGTGTTCTGAAATGTCATCGTCCTTTTGTTTGTGGTATGGCGGCCTATTGTTGTTTCCAGGAATTCAGAGTAATGTTCAGAAGTAAGCCTACTTTGTTATTTTATTAGTACTACACAGACATGTGTGTGTGTGCATTCACGCCCGGAGCCTTGATCCTATTGAGAAGTGTCTGTGTTTGTTACTGTATGAGGGATAGGCTCCCGTAGAGATGAAATCCAGTATTTCGACAATTTTCTCTTGCTTAACTGCAGGAACCAATCAATATTTTAAAGAGGCCCTGTGACTCAATGAATTAGTCTGCTGGCTTTTCACCTCTGGATCTAAGGCCTGCCATTAGTTACAAGGCGAGATGGGAGGTGAGTCACAGGGTTTGTTTCTGAATTCAGATGGGAACGTCTCCAATGTTTGGTGGTCGGGTTTTGTTGGGCTGCTTTTTGTTTTGTTTTGTTTTTTGTTCTTGGCTGCAGGATTTCAGTTCCCAGCTGATACGTTTCCTAGTCAAAAGTGAAAACTATTTTGGGAGCCTCATCCTACTCTCTGGTGGAAATTAGTCTGCATTACAAAATCAACACATAATTTGGCACAATTCGGCAGGATTGGCAGCGCCTTCTAAAGAGAAGCCCAGAACTCAAATAGCTGGGGCATTGCAGGTTCAGGATGCTGAGCTGCTACTTTGGGAAGAGACATGTGGAGAAGCTCATACACATTGCCTCATTCGGGCCAAGGTTATGAGCCTTTATGCAGTAATTTCAAAGCAAACCAAATATAAAATAGGGAGAGCTTTCCAGTATCATAAACATGCATATAAATATAATATAAGATGCTTAGTTATATTCTGGTAAATATAAGGGGCTTTCTGGAATTTAATACAGCTCTGCACATATTTCTTTTTCCCTGATGGTCTTGCTCCTGGGGCAGGGAATGATGATTTTGCGGAAATAAGCTTATTGTGATAGAATATATGCCTTTCAATTGCTTGGCAGCCCTTTCAAGGACAGCCTAGAAGAACTCAGGACTTAAGTTACATATGCACATATGGAAATGAGATAGCCTATTTAACACCCTGCATAGCAGGTGGCCATGATCAGCATCACAGAAATGCATTTGTTTTACAAATCCTGAAAAGAATCCCCAGCCTTTGCATAAACTCACTTTGGTCTCAGGTTGCCGGTGTGGCTCTCAAAGCCCTCCAACTACACAAATCCCTGCTGGATTGTTTGTCCAAACACAGAATGTCAGGTAGGGCTTCTAACCATTATTATGCAGCAGATAATCATAGTCACTGTACATATAGACATCCATCTGCCCTTCCCACAATGCATTATTATTTTCTAATATGGTTCCAAGGGGGCCAATGACATGCATAAGATAAATATGTAGCCTAGAGTCTTTTATCCATTTGTATACTCTGCACACATCTTCCTCATGGGCACAGCAATGCACTGCAATACTCCGTGTGTGGACATTATCTTTCAATATAGCGGCCAGCAGTCTCCATGTGTAATTTCAGTTGCAAATTATCTGCTGGTTACAAAGAACAACAAAAAACCACACAATGTTGTCATGCTGTTCCAAACTTTTCATGTGACAACGTGTAGACAAATTTAGTAAATCAAAATCATTGATAAAGGCTAGAGTATCAGGCGATAACTGGGTGTAGATCAAGTTAAACTCATTGAGTAATTGTGTCTCAGCTTAAACTACCTTACAGGGTAGCTGTGAGCATCAGACGGGTTGGGAGAACTATGTAAGGCACCTTGAACTCCTGGGAGGAAGGGCGAGTTATAAATGTAATCAGTTAAAATTAAAAAGTACCTGACCAAGTGCTACTTAATTCAAAGGGAATTATTTCCTGGTAACTATGCTCAGGATTGAAGGGGTGTGGGTGGCGCTGTGGGTTAAACCACAGAGCCTAGGAATTGCTGATCAGAAGGTCGGTGGTTTGAATCCCCGCGATGAGGTGAGCTCCCGTTACTCGGTCCCTGCTCCTGCCAACCTAGCAGTTCGAAAGCACGTCACAGTGCAAGTAGATAAATAGGTACCGCTCCGGCGGGAAGGTAAACGGCGTTTCTGTGCGCTGCTCTGGTTCGCCAGAAGCGGCTTTGTCATGCTGGCCACATGACCCAGAAGCCATACGCCGGCTCCCTCGGCCAGTAAAGTGAGATGAGCGCCGCAACCCCACAGTCGGCCATGACTGGACCTAACGGTCAGGGGTCCCTTTACCTTTACCTGGACCTAACGGTCAGGGGTCCCTTTACCTTTATGCTCAGGATTGCATCCTTGTGCTGACAATAGAGCTGAACACGCCAAGAATATAGAGCATATTATGTTGGCTCTAAACACACCACAAAACAGGTGTGTGTGTGTATCTCAATTCCTGACCATTTAATCAGCTGGTGAGGTGGCACGAAACCCACAATGTATAAAGCACAATGTAATTGCTGCTGCTGATAGTTAAAGAGGGTACTTGCTTTACTTGCGAGATTAAAGGCAAACGCTCCCTTTTAAAACTGAAGTCATGCTGTGTTTTGCACCTTTTGACACATATTAAGTTAGGTCATTAAAAAAGGGGGCTAATTAAAAAAAAGAATGTAAAACAAAAGAGCCATTTGTCTATTCCAGAGTGTGGTTCTTCATGTGCTCTGACTGGAGGCAGTCTGCATTTAAACCTTGGGTACAGAAAGCAGGGGAGGCCACCAGGGCATGCTTGGAGCTTGTCATGGCTTTTGGCTAGACTGTGGTCCAGCTCATTATGCACCTCATAAAGAAGAGAAGTCACTGTCATCAAAATTAGCAGAGGCTAGAATTTACATTCATGGAAATGTTGGTTTCCCACCATCCTCGGGGGCTGGACAATAAAGGAAACCTTTTACCATCTGCAGTTAAAGTAAGGGAAGTTTAGGAAATGCTTAGCGTGCCATTAGGGCATTTTAAGAATTTAGCACTGCTATGTAAGTGATTCTTTTTTTTTTTTAAGCCAATCAGAATATTACACACAAACTGCTCAGGATGCCTGCAGAATCCTTGTGCATAAAGCACTAGAAACAATAAGCAGCCATTTACCCAAAGCTATTATTTCTATTTCTCTCAAGGAGTGTTTATTTGTTTAAGAAAATTATAGTTTTGTGTGTGCAAAAATAAAAATCCATCATAGGCAGGACTGCCTCGGAATAATTTCTGATTTCTCATTTATAGCAAAACTCTCTCTTGGTTTCAAGATTGATTTTTTGTTAAGAGCATTGATATAGGTTTTATTAGAAATTCTAAACTGCAAAATATCAATAAAAGGTTCATAGAATATTATGGTAGGTTTATTGAAGGCCACCTAGTCCACCCCACATAGCACAGATGACACAAAACCCCCAAAGCAATCTTGCAAATTGTTTAGTCACCCAATGAACACTTTCAGTGAAGAGCATTTCACAGCTTTGCTAGGCAACCCAGGCTATCTGAAATTTAGGCAATTTGTCCTTTTAATATTCAATCTGAATCCACTTTTGCC
>NC_139556.1:45259710-45329710 GCF_965112155.1 Podarcis liolepis | reverse complement strand
ACAGTCTGCAATCTAAAAGCAGAAATTACTCAAGCAGTTTGGCTATACACACACATACACATTTTAAAATAGCATGTTTTGTATTGCTCTACAATTAGGAGAGTTTTCTCTCCATTCTCTTTCAGTGAGAATGGTAACAATGTCAGACTCTCTTACTCAAGTGGTATACTCCACAACCCAGAACGATGCCAGACAATCAAGTATTTACCAGAATTATTCTTCTCACTTTATGATACTGTGAGAACTCCCCCCCCCTTGTGCCTCTAATTATTAAGGCTAGACCAAACCAATGAAATCATCACCTTTGAAAGATCTAATGACATCATACCACTTGAATTCCAAAATTCAGCTCATCCTCAAATTCACCAGAGGTGGGCAAAAAGCTGCTTCTCACGAGTGCATGTGCAAAGAAAAGGAGGCCCTTTATATCAGAGACCACAGTAGAGAAATATTGGGAATTCATGGGCTATTTATACATAAGCACAAAAATAATATCTATTATAATTCCTGCTATACTGCCTTTGCTTTCAATTTTGTACATAGAATCAAATTTTCATTTGCTCTTACTTTGGACATTGCTGCCCCAAGTGCACCCCTTTCCACCTTCAGTTTAAACTGTTGGAAGACTCCTTCAAGAATTAGCTCCTTTGCAGCTAATTGCCACTGTTCTGGAGGACATTTCCCCTTGTGAGTTCCATTGAAATGAATGGGGAGATGTTCAAAGAGCACTACCATGCTATAGAAATTCTCTTTTAACTGCTCCTAAATTTCTGCTGTAATGGGCCCTCATGACAAGATTGTTTAATGTCAGAGGTGTAGTCCCCTGGGCTCCTTTTATTTATGTTTCAGACTGGCTCCTTTGCTTAAAAGTATGCACTTGTAAAATCCATTTTCTTTCACATACCTCTTGATTGCACTATAATTTTTATTCTTGCTTCATCAGCAGTCATTAGATTTACAACTAAGTACAAAAAACCCCTATGTTAAGGTTATGACAGGTACAAAGGCAAGAAAATTCAAAGTTAAAGGTGAAAGACCATCCTTGTTTCACTGACATTGAATCCTTTATTCCTTCGTATGGGAAAGAAAAACGGCAATCTGATGTGTCCAAGAATCAGCCAGATATACTGCATGGCACCAGATATAGTCCGTGTCGCCACTGTAAAAGCTTCAGGTTCTGACCAGTCTGCCAAATTCCAGTGTACTCAGACGCTGCCCTCAACAACCCCATTTTCAAGGATGGGTGTCTCTTCGGGGGAGGCTGCCAAGGAAAGGAAGTAGTGCCAAATTATTTGGCAGATTTGTGTTTCGCACAAATAACCAGTTCCCGAATTTTATTGGCAACCTTAATAATACTTTCTTGGGGGAGCGGGGAGGAAGAGAGAGAGAAACATACCACCATACTGCAAAGCAATAGGTTGGGAGGGAGGGGGAGATTGCTAAATTGTTGTGGGCACCTTTCCAGAGGTCCATAGTCAATTGATCTAGTTTAGTGGGAAATGGAAAGATAGGACTTTGTTCTCTTGATGCATGTTATCAGATACACATTTTAACTGTAGCCACAACTTTGCACCTCATTACCTTTCTGGTGCACTAACCTGCTTCTGTGGTACCAGGTGCAAAATGAAATGCAGTGGGGCTTAAGGCTCATGAAGTGAATGGCCAAACAATCATATCCAGTAACTTGTAATTTTGTCATTACCCCTTCCCAGTGAGTGCAAGACATGGCCTTTCCTCAGTGTTCAGAATTCTGAGAGATTATGAAGGATAGTCTTCATTTTAAAAGTAAAGGGACTCCTGACTGTTAGGTCCAGTCGCGGACGACTCTGGGATCGCAGCGCTCATTTCACTTTACTGGCCGAGGGAGCCGGCGTACAGCTTCCGGGTCATGTGGCCAGCATGACTAAGCTGCTTTTGGCGAAACCAGAGCAGCGCACGGAAACACCGTTTACCTTCCCGCTGGAGCGGTATCTACTTGCACTTTGACACGCTTTTGAACTGCAAGGTTGGCAGGAACAGGGACCGAGCAACGGGAGCTCACTCCGTTGTGGGGATTCGAACCACCGGCCTTCTGATCGGCAAGCCCTAGGCTCTGTGGCTTAGACCACAGCGCCACCTGCATCCTTTGTCTTCATTTTAGGAGGATTCAATACTACCAGGATGCCCTTAAAGCAAGGTCAAGTTTCATCAGAATCCCTTCCTAAAGTCCTTTAGATTGCCAGGCCCAGACCATCTATGCCTGTGAATCTTGGCAAACAGGTACAGTTAGGAAACATAAAGTGAATTTGGGGGCAACTAAAAACATGTGAGCCACTTCCCTTGAGAAATATTCCTAATCCTATTGAAATTCTTATGCTTGAATAGGATCCTCCAAGCATTCCAAGTATGCCTTGAATTTTGCCACAGGAGAATCATAGAATCATAGAGTTGGAACAGACCACAAGGGCCATCAAGTCCAACCCCCTGCCAAGCAGGAAACACCATCAGAGCACTCCTGACATATGGTTGTCAAGCCTCTGCTTAAAGACCTCCAAAGAAGGAGACTCCACCACACTCCTTGGCAGCAAATTCCACTGTCAAACAGCTCTTACTGTCAGGAGGTTCTTCCTAATGTTTAGGTGGAATCTTCTTTCTTGTAGTTTGGATCCATTGCTCCGTGTCCGCTTCTCTGGAGCAGCAGAAAACAACCTTTCTCCCTCCTCTATGTGACATCCTTTTATATATTTGAACATGGCTATCATATCACCCCTTAACCTCCTCTTCTCCAGGCTAAACATGCCCAGCTCCCTTAGCCGTTCCTCATTAGGCATCGTTTCCAGGCCTTTGACCATTTTGGTTGCCCTCCTCTGGACACGTTCCAGTTTGTCAGTGTTCTTCTTGAACTGTGGTGCCCAGAACTGGACACAGTACTCCAGGTGAGGTCTGACCAGAGCAGAATACAGTGGCACTATTACTTCCCTTGATCTAGATGCTATACTCCTATTGATGCAGCCCAGATAGAAATTCAGGAGAAATTCAGTGGGAACTCTAGAACAAATCTGAGTCTATTGAGGGAGGGGATTGTATGTGGATGGTACTGGGACATTGCATTGAAGGCAAGCACATACATTCACGGTTGGTTTAAAATAATAATATAGTGATTCTAGGAATTAGGATGGACTTCTTATATCACACTAGATATAATTTGATTCCCAGCTCTTGGAAAACTGAGGCACGAGGAAACTTTTGCCCAAGAAGTGACCATCTTATGACTTTTCCTTGGCTTCCTTACCTTCGATTTGCTTCCTATTTATCACATTGTGAGTCCATGAGTTGTATCAGACACTGTGTGAGTGGAATTTTGCTCACCCAGCAGTATGGGCATAGCCAGGATTTTTGTCAGGGGGGTGAGCAGCCAAAGTTCTTGAGCTTTTTTTGATCTACCCGCCCTTTCCTCACCTGCCCCCTAAATCTGCTACAGAGGGCCCCCCAAACACTTTGGAGCAGCTTTTGAAGATGTGCGACAGGCTTCAGGTGAGAGGGTGGGAGGAGGAAGCCCTGTTGTGCATGGTCATTTTCATAATGGTAGTCTTACCCCACAGAGCAATTAATCTATAAAGTGTAATGACTTGGGGGTGGAGGTTCCTAGCAGTGAGCACAGGATTTGAGCAGTGAACACTCAATGGTACCTAAGATGTCTGGAGCAAAGGACAAAGTTCAAAATCATTGGAAACCATTG
Source organism: Podarcis liolepis (assembly GCF_965112155.1). Lineage (NCBI taxonomy): Eukaryota > Metazoa > Chordata > Lepidosauria > Squamata > Lacertidae > Podarcis > Podarcis liolepis. Next base: position 45,325,992 of record NC_139556.1, on the reverse strand, counting down.
CTTCCATTGGTTTAAAACAGTCATATTCTGAAGTGAAATATTAGAGAAAATGGCCCTTTTTAATTTCCTAAAAGGTGCTGTTTGTAATTTCACTCCTTCTTAGTGAGGTGTCTACTCAGAGGCGGGGGTGGGGGTGGGGAAACCACACAAAAATGTGGTTTTAAATGGGAAATATGTATACTTGGCTATTTTGATTTCAGGAACTTTGCAGTGAGGAAATTGTGGCTTATGAACTGGCAATTAATGTCATTACCAGTAAACCCTGACACCACTTGCTACTATTTTAATTGTGTGTTTTACTAACACCAGACCCCTCCCCTCTGATAATGGAGCTCCTCCATCCCCACCTGCAGCCCAAACTAGTCTTGTAAACCTGCCCCCCACCAAAATCAAGATCCAAATGGAGGAAATGCTTGAAATGTTAAGTAATGGGCTATCAAGTTGAAATAGAACTTTATTACTGCTTTCTACTTGCAGACATAACAATCAAAATATTAAGATCCTGTACAATATTTTTTCTAGCTCCTAACATTAAAGAAGGGGGAGAGGACAGGGGAATTGGTTTCAGAAGATTATTTTGATTTGCTATTATTTTATATTAAAACAGAGGAACATTTCCAAAGTCCTCTGGTGTATTTTGTAACACAAGTGTTCATTTTCCCCCTTCTTTTAAAAAATACTTCCTTTGTGACATATGAAACAGTAACATTTTTCCCATGGTTTGGAGGAGAAAATGAAATCCAGATTTGTAATTCCTAAAAGGAGAAATTTGATCCTTTCCAATGTTTAAGTAATATTTCCTGCAAAACATACGAGGCCATCTGCAGAGCTGTTTCCAGACACATTTTGAAGTGGCAAGGGCAACTGAAAGAGAGGAGAATGGAGCCTGTCATTTCACCGCTGGGAAATGGAACATTAAAAGGTTTCTAAAAGCTGGTTCTACCATTTTATAAAGTATTCAAGCCCTGCATAGTTCATAATTTGTTTAATCTGCTCACCTTTTTATAGATAGGGAGTGGGGAGAGAAGGGGAGATTCTGGCTGGAAGGGAATGTATACAAACTCTGATTCGCCTCAAAGAGGCCAGTGAGCATGCAAGAATTACTGGTGCTCAAAGCTGAATTGTAATTGTATTTTATTTTTAATAGGTGCAATGGAGACATTACAGGCAAATCCTCCCCTATAAGGATTGGACAAGCTGAGCCTTATTTGGGGAGAAAACACAGAAATGCGGTCTTTTCTATCTGTTACAGAGTTGTGTTTTATTGTTAATCTCCAGGGTCACCTTATGAATTCATGTTAGTAAAATGTTACGGCCTCATTATAATATTCACTTTGTGAAAGGCCCTGCATTTATCACATCCCAACCTTGGATGAATATAAATTAAAAATGTGCATCTTTTTTTTAAGGAAAGGATTTCATACAGTTAGTCCTCCCTCCCTTGCCAACCCTTCCCCAGTTATAGAGAAATTCTAAAACTGATCTTTTGTTAAGGTTTAGGAAACACCTAAATTCTCATTGCTTCCATAGCTCAAAGTTAACATTTCCTTTGTTGTTTGTTTGGCTATAGAAAGGAACTTCTAAACTAATGTAGGACCAAAGATTACCAGCCCCCTCTGTCTGATGGGGCCATTCACCCCCCCCAAAATGGGGGCGGGAATTCAGCTACTTTTAAGAGGTCCTTAGTGTATTCAAATAGCTTCTTTCTTCCTCCACCATAAAGACTTTGTGTCATGATGTTGTGTTGCTCAGACATTCTGATCAGAATTGAGAAGGAACACTGCCACGCTGCTGTGCAGTTGTGTGAAGCAGCACCAATGAATCTCTTTTATGGGAAAATAAGGAAATTTAGCAGCCTTGCCAAGAAGAGTAGACAGTCCCACCCCACTGATGAAATTGCCAAGTTCTTGATAACTATTCTAATCTTTATGTGACATTTTATCCCTGCCTTACCTCCTGAACCAATGAAAAACCTCAGTTTAATATTTTGGACAAGCACTGTTGCGCAGGACTGAAACAGTTACATCATAGTTAAACACTTTTATATTTGTTTCATGTTTTCTATGAGAATGAGAATGTTTTTTACCACTTTATCTTTTGATTAATTGGTATATAATTTTCGTTTAAAAATACTATTTTTTCCTTTGGATGTGCAACTCAATGACCATTCTTCCATGTAGCTGCAAGGATGGAAAAACAACAACAACAGGTACACAATTGTCTGATAAATGGTGTTTTACCACCCCAAGAAAAGCACTAGGACTGCATACTCCTTCCTCACCACTCCCTTTCTATTCTCCCCTTGTGCCACCCAGCTTCAGTGAACCAAAAACCTTGAAAGGTCTCACTTAAAACTAGGATATGAAACCAGGAGACAGGACAGTGGGGGTGATCCTGTTCTCCCATGGCAGTATCCCTGAATACCAACCCTGTGAATGGGCTCTGTGTTTTCCCATGCATGTTTGTCTGCCTTGTTATTCTAAGCTTACTTTCTCCGCTGTTGTTCAAACTACAGTGGTACTTCGGGTTACAAACACTTTGGGTTACAGACTCCACTAACCCAGAAGTAGTACCTCAGGTTAAGAACTTTGCCCCAGGATGAGAACAGAAATTGTGCGGCAGTGGCGTGGCGGCAGCAGGAGGCCCCATTAGCTAAAGTGGTACCTAAGGTTAAGAACGGACCTCCGGAACGAATTAAGTTCATAACCAGAGGTACCACTGCACAGTCATAATTATCTGCCTCTCCAAATTCAGCCCCAATTGGATGGCATGATCCACATGTGTCCATTTATCAGATAAAAGAATTTTACAGTTCCTATCAGATTTTATGGGCATGAGGGTACTTCAAAATTATGACGGCAACTTCAGATCCTATAGGTATGAAGCCAGAAAGAACCTTCAAAGCTGTCACTTCCATTTCCTACAAAAGCAAAACACTTTGTAAAAGGAAAAAAAAAAAAAAAAACACACACACACATTACTGCTGAATTATAAATGAGATCTGGTATTTTTGTGATGGTACAAATCGAAGGCTTTCTCCATATTGTTAGAATACCAATTCACCCTTACTGGTCTCTACTACCTACCACTGTATAGAGTCCCCTGAGAGTCATCCATTTCTCATGAGATTACTTCAGCATCACATTACCGCTACCACATATCCATTATATATACACTTTCAGACAAGTGGAAGTGTTTCCACAAAAACAATCTGGAATCTTGGCTTAAAACTGAAGTTTTCTGTCAAAGCAAAGAGAGTAGTCTAAAAGAGGGCTTATTTTTGTTTTGTTTGTACAAATATGTTGCTTTTAGATGCTGTGGGGAAAATGCACAGCAGTTGGGCCACTCTTTTGTTTCAAGGCAGCAATCCCAAACCATGTACTCAGTAGCAGCAGGTTCCTTTTGTGTATGAGAAATCAGGCTTCATTCATTCCATGGGAAGCTTTTTTGGAACACAGCCTGAGAGGGTAAGCCTTGTTATGCTGGCAACTTTCTTATATCAATGCACTGGAGCTCCCATATATCAATCAATCAATCAATCAATCAATATATCATCTGATATCGAGACATACTTAGAGAATTCTCTCCTATGGTTCATGATAATGCCTGATAAGCTTACTTTGCAATGCCTTTACAGCTCGTCTGAACTTTGAAACTATCAAACTTTTTGCAGGAATTTAGGGAACAAAGGAGGGGCTGAAACTGTCTCTTTTGCATTTCATGCAAGGAGGCTGTGAATTATACCCAAGTATAAAAGCCACATCGGTCTGTTCAAAGATGTAAAGGCATTTCTGCCCAGAGGTCCCCCCCCCTTATCTTATATGTGTCTTTAAGGCATGATGATTACGGAAACAAATGAAGCCCTTGGTTAGATAGAGAAATGGAAGAGGCTATCCCATTCCCCCTGACAACTATATTTCTATATTCTGATAGCCATCTGCTGGAATCAGATGGTATATGTCTTGTAACATCTGGATAATGGGGTTTCAACTGTAATCTCATTAATTTAATATTTCTGTTTAAGAGATAAGGCTGTCTTATACGAGGCTTTCCAAGATGGGCAAGACTTTTGTTATGCATGTAGGGCACAATTCAAAGAAAGTTAAGTGTACCCAAGTCCTAATCAGGGGGTTTCAGCTTAATTTCAAGCCAGACACTGGCTTCAGTTACAGATGAGGAAAGTCTCTCCTCTTTGATTAGGGATTTCAGTGGCACTTAAGTGCACCTAATTTTCTCTGGATCTCACTCTTAGTCTTTTTTTATATTTAGTTTTCTCAAATTTTGAACCTATTCCTGTTGCTACCAATAAAAATGCCCTGCTTATCTCAACCCCAATCAAGCAAGGTCAGTGAACTGTGTGACATCATGCACTGGGTAAACAGATGTAAATTTTACATACAGTGATTTACTATTACTTTTCACCAACTTCTTCCTTAGGAAGTCAGTATTTTTATTGAGCACAAGGGGCCTTTAGCATAGGTCAAATGTGTGCCTACAACAATGCATAGTAGAATTTTCACACATAATTATTTCATTTAGGAAGTTTCATCTTTGAATGGGTGCTGTTTCCTAAAGGAAAGTGAAAATAATTTCAGTTTTCTTTACATTGAATATGCTTTACAAATACTTTATTTTGAGTGCTACCAGTTCAACATTTTTGCTTTTTAATATCATGAATGTGGATTTCTTTGAAACTGGTACTTTAAGAGTCATGTGAGCATATGGTAATTTCAGTTCTTCACTTAACAAAATTACATTTAGATACTGCATGACCCCATATAACTACATTCTCTGGTGAATCCTTAGTGCTCCTTTGGCCGAAAGCAAATAAAGAGAGCACCAAATTCACAGTTTCATTATTTTAAATATAGCTAAGATAATTCAGTTTAGATTTAGCAATATAAAGCAATGTAATATTGTGTGTGATCTTAAAGGCACCCGAACCATGTGTTATGCTGACACTTTAAAAGTTGTTGTTGTTTTTTTAACACTTTGTTTTAAAAAATGTATATACCAGAGTCCAAAGAAATTCATTATAATGTATCATGGACAACAGGAAATGGGACTGGTATGTTTTCGTTGGTCATGATTCTGTATCCATTATGATGAATTTCTGTATCCTGGATAAAAGAGAAAAGGAAAAGCCCCTTTTCCCCCTTTCCCCATTCTTTTTCCAAGCTAATCTCCAAAATCTTGGGGGCATTTTCTTTTGTATTCACTTCAGCATGTACACAAGGGCCTTTATCTCTCAGCTTTGCCTCTGCTATCTCCATTTGTTTCTTAATGTTTCTATTTATAATTCCATTCATTTCCCCCAGTCACAACAGCATCCTTTTTCTGTTCTGCCATCTACAGTTGTTTCTCTTCCAGCGTCACAATGGCATTCTTTGTCTGATCCAGTCCTCCAGTCAGCTGAGTGGATGACCACTCCATTCCAATGTTTGCTGTTGTCCATTTTGCCTTTAGCTTTTTGTGTTCAGGCTGTTCTGGGTCAACATCCTTTCCCACAGGTCCTGTGCATTCTTTAGTCTGTTTTTGCCCCCCCCCGATCTGATCTTCTTTAATATTCCACACATTTCAGCTCTTAATTCTATCAACTGTTCATCTAGTAATTTTTGCATGATACCAGCAATCACTGAGGCATTCAGCATTGTTTTTGCCATCTTGAGTTATATTATTCTCCCCTTGGCAATCTCTGCTTCCAGAAAAATGTGCCCGTTTCTTTAAATCAGCATTCCATTCTGACACAGATAATATTTACTTTCGATTCCATGTCTAAAACAGCCCACAAACAACAGAGAATTAGAGATGGTATAAATTGTAAATTTTAGACAGGATAAGAGGTACATATCTCTTCAGTTATAAACTTTCAAAGTCATCCATAGTTAAGGTAAGCTTTTTGGTCTATTTTTTGCTTGTTAATTAATGCTTTTTCATCTTCCAGCGGTTTCTGGATGCAAATTAACTGGCAGATAGTGTATCCAATTAGTACTTACTTCCAGTCTTGTAAATAGTTAAAAGAAGGTGGTATTATCGACCTGGTGCCCTAATTTAAGAGCTATGATGCAGTGCATGGGCTTGATGAATGTTCCTCACCTGAGACACTTCTCCAATCCTGAAAACATCTTTGTTCACGGTGTGATGAATGTCTTCTTCTGGGCCTGAGGGGTTAATCCCTGACCCCCTTATCTCAAAAGGAAGTTTTGGTAATCAAGATCTTATGCCTTGGTTGCCTTTAATCACTGCATAATTATCTCTGCTGACATGAGTGTCAGCAGCTGATCACTAGTCCGCTATCATTCCTCCCCGGAAGTCAGAGGTGACCATTTGTTTTTAAGTTACAGATAGGTAGCCGTGTTGGTCTGCCATAGTCAAAATAAAAAAATTCCTTCCAGTAGCACCTTAAAGACCAACTAAGTTAGTTCTTGGTATGAGCTTTCGTGTGCATGCACAGTTCTTCAGATACATCTGAAGAAGAAGTGCATGCACACGAAAGCTCATACCAAGAACTAACTTAGTTGGTCTTTAAGGTGCTACTGGAAGGAATTTTTTCATTTGTTTTTAAGTAAGATTGTGTGTGTGTTTGTTCCAGCCCAATGAAGGAGGAAGCCTCGAGGGGAATGGGGTGAGGGACTTCCTTCACATTGCCTTTATTAGCCAATAGGTTTGAGGGAGGAGCTGCCTGGTTATGCTGGGCTTGAATTTATTTTGGCTGTTTGGTTTATTTGGCATTTAATGTGGGCAGGTAAGTGGAGTGGTACATGGTCAGTATCGTAATGCAGGGAGGCCACTTCACTTATCATCTCTCTAATGTTGGCCAGCTTAGGAGACTGCTTGATTTGCTGCTCTTGGGGCCTGGCATGTGCCACTTATTGAATGCTGAATAGTAGGGGTGTCTGGCACCTGTGCACACCTATGGCTTCCCTTGATGGGAAGTTGCTATTTGGCTCCTGTCACACCAGCTTGGATGATGGAGTTGATCTGGCGTGGTTTGGTTCTTAGCAGCAGGCAGAAGATTTCCTATCTGTCTGTGCATCTTATACCTGCCTACACTTGTTAGCTGTGATTGGTGCAATTTCTTCCCTGTTCTGTTTTAATAAATATAAGCTTCATACTCTGGGTGTGCCCTTTGCATGCATGTGTAGTATATTGGAACATTTAATTGTTTTACAGCAATTAGTCACTCTGTGCGTCAAATGAGTGGATTTGCTAGATATTGGGATGTTTCTGAAAAACAGCCGTATGGAGTCTAAAACAGTCCCCTGAATAACACTGTTGGCTGTTGCATTCAACTGTGAACATATTTGTGCATTGCTTTTACCCTTCTGCCTGCCAGCTTTATTATACAATATCCTTGATATTTCAGATTTATCTGTAGACTGATTTTAATTTTATAGTTAGGACTATAGTATTTTCCATCACAGGGGAAAAAGAACATTGTGCAATTTTGTTTTTTTGTTATTCAAAAATGTATCCCTTGACAACACTTTGCTGTCTTGTATCTTCATAATACAGCATTATTTGAATGTTTTCCAGTGCAAATCTACTTCCATACCACTTTGTTTCCTGAAGAACATTGACTGTATTACAGACACGTTGGCTAGCAATCACATTTTTCTTCTTTGACACTGTGTGATTGCATTAAAGATAAGCATCTTTTAAAAACACTGCAGAAATCTAACAATCAGATTTAACCAAATACAGAATTTCTGTTTCTTATTTGTTTCATAAATTGTTCTGCTGCCACATGAGAACAAATAAGAAACAAACACCCTAGTATTGGTGGGATGAATGTATATTTCATATGGAGCTCTCTTTCACCAAAGTAGATACTTATTAAATGGGTAAGAGTTTCCCCTTTCTTTCCTCAGATTAAGCAAATTAAATTATGTCTCCAGGTTTTGAGTGTACCTCTTGGCCTAATCCAGTTCTCTAAAACAGCACTCCTAACCCTCTGGATTTCACATGCCTGAAGGCTAAATGCAATTATAAAAACATGACTCTTCCCAGATGAACTTTCAAATCTGCCTTGTCTCTTGTTTATTGATGGAAGATTGAAGGAAATATTCAAATCAGCTACCTTTCAATTCTTTACCAGCAGCAAAATGCAGAAATCATTAGAGTTGCTATGTCAATGGCTCTGTCCCATCTTAATATTCAACCTAGTTTGGGGATAACTTAAAAAGAAATGCAGGTCTATTCATAATGCACAGCACTTCCACATTCTTTCATCTGATATTTGCAGAAGAATAGCAACAACCAGTTCATTTGGAATGCCTATTTAAAGATAGCAAAATAAAGTAATCTGCTGCAATGTTAAGTTGTTCTCAGTACTAAACATTTGCAAGCAGGTTTAAAAAAATAATCTTCAAATTAATGCATTGCACAAAAAGTGTGACCAAAGCATAAGCTGCACTTTTACTTTAATTCTGCTTGTCACTGTATTATATTCAGTAAAGATCTATTTTGGAAACTTGGTATTCCCAACCTACTTAGAACTTCTAATAGACCAGTTTGGAGTGGGACACTAACTTGCTACCAATTTCTTGGCCTATGATAAAAACCCTTCTGTTTCTACCGCCAAACCTTTCAGGGGAGAATTTGCAACACTTTGGCACCATTTTTGAGCAAATTGGATAACATCAAATTTTTGGTGAAATTCTGACCCCGTGCTGTTTCCAACCAATAAAGCACTGTCTATCTGAGAGGTGCTTGGCTTCCTCTGTAAGGGGGACCATGATTTATAACTTGATATGATATTTTTGTGGTTTGGGGCTCTGATGGCTTAGACTATCTACAATCAAAACACTACCAAACACTTTGTCACTTTTTCACTTTGCTTAGTTTGGCTTAGACTACCTATGCAGCTGGGTATGGCATGGACCAGTGTTAAGAGGGATTGGCATAAATACTTCATGTATAGTTTTTGGAGGATCTGTTGCAAATGTCTATAAACTGTGATTTGTTTAAATGGTAGCATCATTTTGCCAGCTTGAATTTTTTTTTTAAATTTTATTAAGAAGTTGGTGTCTTATTTTTGGAATCCTTCAGCATGCATGGAATTTAAAGAGCCTTAAGCTATGATGTTTTCCTTTCATAAAATTTATATTTAATCATATCTTTAAAAAGTGTTCTCATTCTGCCACTTGGTGTTATCAACCAAGCGGAACCTGTGAATGCAATGTTCTCTTTTAACTGTTTTCGTATTTCATTCCTTCACAACTTCTTAAATGGTACATGGTGTAAATCACAGTGAAGCATCCATGAGTAACATGTGACTTGCACTTAAGTGAGTGTTTTCTTTTTGAAATTAGAGAAGTCGCTGCCACAAATGATCTTGTATTTAGATTTTCCTGTCAGAATTCCAAACTCAAACTGGTACCTGTTCCATGTAATGCCATGCTCTTGACAATAGGGTTTTTTATATATCAATCATCCCCACACTATTGGTTTCAGCTATTTAAACTTACTTAATTCCACAGAAATTTTCAATGAAAACATGACACTGAAATCTGAGATTCAGATGCAAAAAGATTGGTGAAATAGTGTTCCAGCCATATGATGTCATGATGAGAGTCAGCAAAGGATGGCCAGTCCAGGGCTGCTTCATTACCTGCTAAAGAACTGGGCCAGTTCCATATATCGAACCTGAAACTGGTGGCCAGGACCCTTGCAACCCAAGCCAGGACCCTCACAGATGCCTCCCTCCAAGCCTCAAAAATCAAGCACTCTTTGTTCCACCATGTCTACCCAACAGTTCAGGAAACACATCAGGTAAGAAGATGCAGAAAGGAGAAGCAGTGCTCACCTAAGAGTGTTGGCCTTTTAAGGATTCACTCTATTCAAGTGGGCAGGGACAAACTGTTCCCACTAGTGGCTGGTGTACATGGGACTGGTAGGCCAAAAAGCAGGGAGACCAATGGTAGGTGGAGCCAGAATGAATGACAGGCAGAGCCAGCTAATTCTACGATACGATACGATACAATACGATAATTTTTATTGTCATTGTACCATACAGAACAATGAAACTGAAAAATCTACATAAGACATTAAAAACCCAACAAGCCTGCTATCCCAGCTATCCCAACCTGGTTAGCCCCGTAAAAACTCTGATACCTCATTTTTAAATACAATATACTCCCATACAGACTCCTTACAATGCATTTAAAACCAAATTGGCATTTGGGTAGAAATTGTTTCTCAGGCAGCAAGTCCTACTCTTTATAATCCTGTACCTTTTTCCAGAAGGCAGAAGCTGGAAGAAATCATATCTGGGGTTCTAGTTTTGTCCCCCATCCTCCTCCCTGCTGAGTTCTACAAGGGCAATGCAAAGACCAAGAAGGGGGGAGTTGATAGGCAGTGCCAACACATAGAATGGTTGTAAGAAGCAAGGAAGGTAAGTGAGAGCTGGCTGAAGGCAGACTGAGGTTGGGGCAGCACCCCATTGTCATGATGCTGTCAGCATCTCCCGGCTGGATGCCCAGGAAAGTCTAAAGACAAGGAAAGTTTCTTACAGTCCTTTTTTATTTCATTCTTTACAGAGAGAGGCTATAGAACCCAGCCCCTTGGATAATGGCGTTGTCCCAAGTGACTCTCCACTCCCCGTCTCTCCCACTTCCTCATTTGTCACTTCTATGGGTGCTGCTATGTGCCCTTTGTCTTTGAGCTCTTTGCTCTCCTACTTTTAAGGTTGCCAGGTTCTGGGAGACGGTGGGTCTGGAATGCTTTCTAATGACAATGTGTCAGCCGGGTGTTGTTCTGGCTCTACCATGATTTCCCAACTTTCCTCCTCATGCTGCCTCTGAGCTGCGACCTCCCTCAAACCCCTGTTGTAAATCTATACTATCTTCCTCTTCCTCCTCCCTGGAAGGGTCAGGATGGGGAGATGGTCTCCACCATTCCTCCTCTGCCCAGTCCCTGACACCCATCACTCCCCATAGACACTCTTTCACTGCCTATTTCCCATTCCTAGTTCAAATCTCTCTATTCACCTCCAGCCTTGGTTGGAGCAAATTGCTCATTGGGAGCTTTCTATGGTTCTTCTTTGCTTGTGAGTAGTGAAAATAAAGCAGGATTAACACAAGCCACTAAACTGCCTCCTTCTTGCTAAAATTTCAGTAAGCAAAAAATTATTTCACAGTTAAGAATTATTTGGTTAGCACCAGACTTGAGTTTGTCTTCCAGGAAGCAGCTTCTCCTTCTACACCAATGAGCTACTTTTTGCTATGCATGCACAATCTTATCTGTACCCTGAAAAAAATGCTGCAGACTTTGTGGATAGGGCCTATGTATACACCTCTGCTATCAGTATAGCTTCTGCTGTAACAATCTGCTCTACATGCTGTGGTTGGATCTTGGCTAGCAGACACACTCCTGCTTCCACTCTGTGCATTGATTGTACACAAGATTTGTTTCCTAAACAGAGCTCAAGAGTTGAGGATAAAACAAACAAGTGATGTACATGCATGTGTGAACATCTTGTGATAGGAAAAGAATGTGTGAATGGAGCCTCCACAGGTTCCCACAGTACTTTGTTCAACCGGTGCAACATCTTGCAATGTAGGTTCATTTTCTGTTGTACAGTAGCATGCACTATTTTCTTTGTTCATATAAATCACCTGCAGTGGCATGAACGAGTTAAAATACATTTATTTCCCTCAGAACTGCTCTAGAGTCAGCTATGCTGGTGGTCTCCACAAGAAATTCAAACTCTCTGCTGACCAAGTGAAAAAACACATGTTCATGTATCAGGAGGATATATAATCTTAGTTGAGTCAGTCTCAGTGATGATTCCACTCAGTGAAATCTTCACTTGGATCTCAGGTCTTAGGAATTTCGTGAGTCTCAAACAGCTAGAGAGAAGACTGTTAAACCTGAAGGATTTGACTGCTATTTTCCCTCCTTTCTCCTTCAGACTCTTGCCATTTCTCCCCCTGCAGTGGAAAGATTTTTGACTTTTAAAAATTCACATATAAAACAGTCTTAAGAAGCATTGGCCACTGGTTCCCTTAAGAAAATAACATTCCAGAATCCTAAAAGCTGCAGTGTGTTCCCTTAGTGGGTGTTTAGAAGCTTGTCATTTGAGAGTCTCTTTAGTTTGGCCCTCAAAGCTCAGCTTCCCAATATGTTCAGGAAGTGGTGCTGTCAGTCTTGTGAGCATATATGAGAATTGTTGGATGGGGTGGTGGTAGCAGAGAACATAGTGCAACACTAACTTCAGCACAATGGTGTCAGTTCCTAGTATGCCCTCAAGGAAAAGTGTGAGCAGGGGAGTCTCTGCTTTCCTTCTGTTATTCCCCTCAGTCAAGTTCCAGGTGGGTGTCCCTGTGGCAACACAACACATATAGTTGCAGATTGGGGGAAGTGAGGGACTCTTCTCTCCTTCCTCATTTCCCCCCTCATTTTTAATGGGTGCTTGCTTTCCTACAGAGGTTCTGCCAAGTGAGTGGGAAAGGGTGAGATTTTTTGTTTGTGCAAGAGCAAGACAAAGGTGTGTCTGACCACTTTGAACTAAGGTGGGCATAGGTTTCTAGGGACGCTGCTGCCTCAGGTGATAAGAGAAAAGCCCCAAGGAACATGTGGCAGCTGGGCTCCACCAAAACACTCTGACAGTGATGATCCACTGGTGAGAGGAATCTAGTATGGTAGCTCTTCCCTGCTCAACTTGCTCCTACACAAACCCTTGTTAGCAAAGTCACTTAAATAATGCAGAGTCCAGAGCGAAAAGAGAGATAGCACATTACGGAGGCAAATGAACAAAATCCTGTGAAATATACTCGGAGTCAAGAGTGGATTTCATGCTCTTTATTCAGCTCATAGTGGTGAGGAGGAATGGAAGTTCCCCCAGAATGTCTGCTTTAAATACATTATTTACACAATGGGCCCCATGTGATTGGCTAATTCCAGGATTCACCTGTAGGCCAATCAGGTTGTGGATTCACTTCCACCTGGAGCTGGATTGGGTGGCTCCTGTGGACCAATCAGACTGCTGCATTTTGGATCCTATTCAACTCAGTACATAACACCCTGTGTAAGATGAGGGTTAAGTTACAGAGCGGTTTTGTCTTCCCTCAGAACTACCTGGCCAATGAAAGCACATGCCACCTCAGTGAAGTTCATGCCACTCTGCTTGGTTGTTAAGCAGCACGCCCTCTTCTTGGTTAGCTGAGTTACTAATCGCAAAATTCACTCTTAAGTCACACATGGAATGATATCTGCTGTTACACTTCCTGCAGCCCTCATACAAGACTTCTGAATAAAAACTGAGGCTCTGAGGCAAAAGAAAATCCAACTCTATTTTATGGCATGGGAGAGAGAAAGGCAAGAGCAAAGGAAGGACAGGAACAAATGGCAATTGTTTATAATACCCATTTTGTGAAGAGAGTGTCATTTCTCCTCATTGAAGAGAGAGCTACAGAAATTACTTCTGCGCCAATGGTGTAAGCTTACTCCTTTTTTCAGTTTGCTAAATGCTGCAGGGTTTTTTTCCTCCCTCTTCTGGATATACACATACACAATTAAGTTTTATTTCTTGCAGGCTAGTATCCTGAAGTGTTTGGAGGCCCATCCAAGAGCCACCTGTTGCTTACCTCTGTGTTCTCCAGTTTGGGAGACCTCATGGAAAATTCAACACAGATTCATCTGCAGACAGAACAACAAAGTCAGCATTTAACTGTGCTGAATTTTACAGAATTTTCTCCTGTGGATGGTATTGATATCTTTTAAGTGAACGGAGTAATGTGGGAATGATTCTCTAAGTTATTGACAGGTGTCCAGAGAGGAGCTGTGTAAGAAACATTTTGATCCTTGAGAATCGCATCATAATGGATTGGGCTAATCTCCTGGCTTTTCAGATCTGTCCATGTCTAAGACATATCTAAGGTCACATTGTAGCTATAGACTAATCAGACTTCTTGCTTTATCTTGCTCAGATGCCAAGTTAAAGCACTTCCCAGGCTCTGACACCATTCCTGTTATAAAAGGTCAGAGTTCCCAGATACACCGGAAAATATCACAGACATCCAGAGCCTCACATTCACTTAATAGCCATGGTATTGGAAAATATTTTTCTAACTGCTGGGAACGGTGTGTGAAATCCATGCCAGGACCTATTTCCTTCAAATATTCAGACAGTGGAAGAAGTTGATTTCAGCTTCTGCGTTTTCAAACTGAAGTTGAAAGCTTGCACTACAGCTTGTGTGTGTGTGTGTGTTAGTGGTAAAGTCGTACCTCAGAAGTCGAGCAGAATCCATTCTGGAAGTCTGTTTGACTTCTGAAATGTTTGATTTCCAAAGCGCAGCTTCTTATTGGCTGCAGGAAGCTCCTGCAGCCAATCGGAAGCCATGGAAGCCCCGTTAGACGTTCAGCTTCCAAAAGAACATTCAGAAACTGGAACACGCACTTCTGGTTTTCGATTGTTTGGGAGCCAGAATGTTCGACTCCCAAGGCATTCAGTAGCCGAGGTCCGACTGTGTACCCCATTGTAAAGGGCTGCCTAAATGAAGAAAAGGGAGCTGACCAGTCATACCACTATTTCTATTTCATTTAACAGGATAGGTTTAGGGTGGCAGAGTCCACAACCAATCACAAACTACCTGCCCTGTGCGGGAAAGAGGAAAACATGTAGGACAGATTGCATATGTAAGCCTAGCACATGAAATAGTATTTAATCGAGTAAGTCAGAGATCCTCAGAAAACCAAGTCACTTCTGTTTAGGTACCTTAATGAATGTTAAAATGTTTTGATCTCGATTTAAGATGGTGCTTTATCTTTGAATCCTAGAGAGAATCCTAGCTGAATTATTTTCACTATCCTTTTGATAGCAATTTAATATGCTGCTGACTGTCCCCCCCCAAAAGAAGAAGACATGTTGGAGACTGCATTCATCCACTTGTCCATATATCTATATATCCTTTGTTTGAGTACAGTGACTGGTTTTCAATAAAACCCCAGACACTTCACTTTTGCTTATGCTCACCTTCTCTATAGCTATGTTTGTATAATAAAGGGAAGGATAGAGTATGGGGTAGCTACCAACATCTTGATTACTGGATACCATCTCTTTCTGTTCTGATTTCATGCTATTTCCTTTTCATCCAGCACCATAAGAAGCCCCCTTTCTACAGTGCTGACACTAGAATATATCTATAAAATACTTGTATTAAATCCAATAAAGCTGTGTTTTTTACTCGTGTATAGTAATACTCTGGATAAATCTTCTTAAGCTTTCTGGGTCTTATTTGACACTAAATTAAAATCTGGTCTTGTATGGCATGTTCATTCCCTCACTTGTCTCTATTGTCTATGTCTTTCATTTGATATCAGAAAATCACCAGGGGAATGTCAACCTATATTTCCCCCTTTGAAGAAATTCATACACACCGATGCTGCTGGGCAGTCTTCAAGGTCGTTATTGTAATGCTTGGAAATTATCCCTCCAAAGTCTAATCAGTATTTTCGTTTGTGCTCCTTTATGTTCTGATTTCTGAAGTTTTCTTGCATAGATCAGCTTTTAATCAATCAGTCATTCTACACTTGTATAGCACTTTCATGCCATGGATCTGAGGAATATTTCCAAACAATATGATAATGTATACAATTACCTACAAATTATAGAGAACTAAATTCTGGAACCGAATGCAAATTGTCAGATAGCTACTTCAGTGAGCAAGTTCACCAATTTCTAGAACCTCCTGTGCCAGAAGAAAAAAAAAATACCATCTTTAAAAGAGAGAGATCGAGAGATCTATGAAACAACAATTTCTAAACTGTGTGATAGCAGCCATTAGGCCTGCATAATTGACTTTGGTACACAAATGATAAAGGGCATGAAAAAAGGCATAAAAATACCGCTATATTACTAGTTAGCAAGCAGGGTTGGAAACCGTAAGGTAATTTGTCCTTTCATGTACCTTCCAGAATTTTACGGATGAAAATAGGTGCATTTGATTTATATTGAACAGGCAAGTGGTTCCTACTGTGATAGTGTGCAAGCAAACATAAATGAGCTATTGAGAGCCCGTCATGCGCTGAATGCAGTGCTGGAGACTGAACTTCCAGTTGCTCCTCAGGGTCGCCTTGAACATTACAATCAAGTGGCAATGGCAGATACTCGAGTAACTTGCACATCTGCTTTTATTATATAGGAAGTGGGTATTTTCCCCTGTGGAAGGAGACATGTGGACCTTAGATGCACAGGGAATTCAAACATCATTATGCAGGAGAAGTGTGCACTGTCCCTCTTAGAAAGTTCAACTGGGAGCACAAAAACTGAACTCATACACCTGCTGCTTCTGATTTGACAATAATGCCCAAATCCACACTCAGCTATAAAACTTCCTTGCTGGGTGGCCCTGGGGTAAGTCGCAATCTCAAAATAACCCTATTTATAGGGTTATGTTCAGAACAGAAGGAGGGTGGGCATGGAATACCCAATAAGGTTATGAAAAATATCATGGCAAGCCCACTTGCATCTTCATCTCAAATAGGGGCTTCCAATGAATGGGACCAGCATCCTGAGCCAGAAATTTCTGCAAATTTCTGTCAAAATTTGTCTCTTAGCTCAATTTCAGGAGGAAAGATGCTGTGTGATTCTTTCTGTTGTGTGAAGATGATTCAAGATGCTTGAAGAGCTCAAAGAAGACATTGGAATGGTAGCACCAATTTTCCTGCAGAAATTTTACAGTTGTTCAATTCTTGAGCCAAGCCCTGACAATTTGGTTCATGAAATGGTAAGGTTTATCTTCATATTTCAGAGTTCAAAGTCTATTCCTAATGGGGGAAATGGCATTCTGATTTTCCCAAGTTGTTCTGGGATATATGCGCCGAGTGAAATACCCTGATTTACCTCATTTTGCAAATTATGAATTACATACCTCTTTATCAGGTGTGTAGGAAAATGTTCTGAAATGTAAATTAGTAAATTGCTTCAAATCCCTGGAGGAGAAATGCTCAAGAAACAGATATTAATGTTTAACTCCTCCCTGTAAACCTTGTGCTACTTGCAAGGCATCACTAACAGCATCAACCAGGCCCTGTTTCTATAACTGAGAATAGAAGCCAAGAAGATAGGAGGGTACTTTCTATGGCTCAGAGTGGTACTAAGTCTTTCTTTGGAACTCTGCTATCAGCTACACAAGAGGAAAGCCGAATGCTTTATAGGAGATCATGCAGTCCAACCTAAAAGGACTGGCACAGGAGATATTCCAAAATAGGAAAAATTGCATCCAATTCCCAATATTAAAATGAAAGTAGACTATACAACCTCCAAGAGCTCTGATTGCACTAAATAATGATCTCAGGGCCAGTTGCAAGGTTTAGTAAGCAGGGAGTAGAAGGAATGAGATAGGTTTTAGGTTATGTTATGCCTTTAATAGGTCATGCTATATTCTGGATTATGTTATGTTTTATAGATTATGTCTAAATAGGATGAGAGTGTCGGAGATACGTGCAAATGTATATGTGAACCCGGTCTTTGGGTGGGTGTTTGATTTTCGTTGTTGTGTATACTGTGTATATACGGACAATGACAATAAATTTATCTAATCTAATCTAATCTAATCTAATTGCCAATATTGTTGGATTTAAGATTTGTAATGAGGTTATTCAGACTATGCCCCTGTTCTGTCATTACATCAGAAATGCACAATTCAGTAACAAACGTATTCCCAAAGGCATATTTACAGCCATTATTATGGGTTTCCCCCACCTCTAAATGTTTGGACCTCATTTTCTGCGCACCTGCTGTTTGAATCTGTATACGGGTCACTCTGAATTCTACACTACAGCAGAAAATGTTATTTCTTTAAAAACGTATCTGCTTATCTTAAACAAAAATCAGCACAAGAGAGGAAGATTAGATACAAAATACAGCTTATTTCACACTGCTGTCTTGTAGTGCCTTGACATCATAGGCCAAATTTGAAACTTCCTGCTTACATCAGGAACAATGTATTATTGGAGTCACTGACCTGCAGGAAGATGAGCAACAGATCTTTGACTTCCCAAAGCAGAGGCATTTATAACTTCTAAAATGATTGTGTTATCTACTTTGTAACACATAATCTTTCTTTCATACTCACAATATGTTGTTTCTGGTTTTTCTCCTTAAAGAACATTGGTGTGTGATGGCTATTTGATTACAGTAGCTGGGCTATCACTAGGGGTGTATCTGATCACTGCAGAGTGAGGCATTATCATTTTATTATTGACAAGGGTATGTTAATATTGCTTGATAGTCTAGGATGGTCAAAGGATGTCTCTTTATAGGAACTAACTTTTAGAAGATGGTTTGTTGATGCAGCGATCTCCCAAGAATGTTTTGAATAGGAAATCCACCAGGTGGCAAATCTCCCAACCTCATAGCTGGGGGTGGGGGGAAAGTATGGATGAAAGCCTATGGGGCAGTGGATCTGTTGCATGCTATGGGTGTTCACGCAGCTTGTGGCCACCTATGCTCTACATACACTTTTAAATACAGTGGTACCTTGGTTTACGAATGTAATCCGTTCCGGAAGTCTGTTCTTAAACCAAAACCATTCTTAAACCAAGGTGCACTTTCCCTAATGAGGCCTCCCGCCACTGGTGCCCTTCCACCATTCGATTTCTGTTCTTAGACTGAGGTAAAATTCTCAAACCAAGACACTATTTCCAGTTTTGCGGAGTTTGTAAACCAAATCGTTCTTAAACTGGACTGTTCTTAAACCGAGGGTATATATCAAATATTACAAAACACTAGCTTCCATTCACATGCATGGAAGGCAGTGCCATGTTTAATCTGAAACAGGGCCATACTTTTAATGCTGCACCTGAAGTCGCACCTCTTTCCTCCAAGAATGGCAAATTCAATGCATTTGGTCTAGCATTCACTACAACATCTCTCATTGGCTGGGATTACTTCAGGAAATAAGGACCAAAGGGTAAAAAAACTATGGTGCTGAAGTAACCCATGGAAACAATGGCTGTGAACAACTTCAAACAGTGTACTTCCCTGCAAGTAAAAAGCAAATATTTTTTTCTGGAGCTTTTTCATGCCTCTTAAAAGCAGAATGTTCGTCCCAAAAACATTTGCAGGCAAATATTTGACACAGCTCTCATTCTGGAAAAAATGAAGTTATTTTTTCACACCCTGGTTAGCATTTGCCTGTGGTGCTTTTATGCCTATTATCAGAAGTTCACAGGAGCAGCAGAGATTGCCATCTGGGCTCTTCCACTGGCATCCTTCATAACTACTTAAGACTAATAACGCAACATTATAAGCAGGATGGAAAATCTACACGTTTAGAAGTTTGTATACACCACTCATTTAAAGCACAAACCCCAAAAGACTCATGGGAACCATAGTTTACCCACCACAAGCTACAATTCCCAGCACCCTTAATAAAATACAATGCCCAGGACACTTTGAGGGGGTAATGGGTTTTAAATGCATTGTGTGCGCACATCCTAACTGGGGAAAAAACCCAAGAAGAAAATTGTAGGAACAAATGAACAGTTCTCACAACGGAGGGAGGAAAGTAGTGCCCACTTCAAGGACTGCTGGTTTTCAATCTATTCCTAAATAATCTGGAGTTAGAAGTAAGGGGTGAGGTGGTCAAATTAGTTTATTTTCTTAAATTACTGTTCTGCTGTTATCTTTGGAGTGAGCATTTATTTGCTACTGTTGCAAGGGCTGGTATAGGAACTGGAAAAACTTACTTCCAATGCGGAAATGATCTAGTGGGTCTATTTCCAAACCAGGCTCACCTCACCAGTCCTGTCATACCATACCAGTTGATATGGGGCTACATTTGCAATATATTATGAAATAATTTTAATACCTTTTTCCACAGTCATGACATCCCATAAAGAATCCAGGGGAACTGCAGTTAAAGGCATTGAGATTCAATATTATTGGTATGAATGGGGAGGGCAGGAAGTAGGCAGTATTCACACCCTTCTAACCTGCTAGGCTAGCTTCCTTTGTTGAGGTGACAGCCTGGCTGAAAGGCCATTAAGGGAAACAAAGGAAAGGGACTCTGTGTGAGATGACCAGCTTGTAGCTAGTTGGAAGACAAAGCTAGAGATTGGAGTAGAGTTTTGATGCTCGGAACCCCAACCATCATAGGCTCAGTTTGTACATGTGTACATAAACCATATATCATAAAGACACCACAGTCTCAACTGTGCCTCATTTCCAAAAGGAAACATTGCGGTAAGTACCCGGAATCTCGCACTGCTCAGAGATTGAAGTGGCAATAGTAGTGATGATGATGATGATAACATAACCCCATCTTTCCTTCCCCAGGAGCCAGGACAGCAAAACATACAAGTGAAAAAACAATTAAAATATCTACAATTCCAAGAGTGGTTTAATGATAAATCCCTCTTCCCAAGGGAGTGTGGGAATTTTAGCGCTGTGTGGGGAACAGGGATCTTCGAACAACTCTCAGTATCCTTAACAAACTGCAAGCAAACTCCCATAATTATTTGGGGGAAGTCATGTATAATAGTGCTTCAAATGTATGGTTCAAATGTGCTTGAAAAGAGACCTAACATACATGGGACAGAATAGGGTACAGTGAGAGCTCTGTCTTAAGAAACTTGGAAGTGACATCCAGGAAGATGTCTATGTTTGGGCAATGAAACATAAAATAACAAATAGCATATCTAAGGTTTTACTGTTTGTTGAGATGATGAAATCATAATAATTTTCATTACATGCCCTAGATATGGTTGCTAAAATAAGGAAATTCTGAGATGAAAGAGGCACAGAGAGCATCAAAGAAACTATTTAATATGTTCGGGAAAACCATGAATATTCATGCCAATGAAATCACGTTACAACCTAATGGTTGACCACCATGCTGCTGAAATGTAATTCAGGCATAAATATTCGGATACCTTTCTACGGTGACAAACCTCTGGAATTGCAGTGGAAATAAAAGTATATAGCATAACTCATAACCAATGTATTATTCTTGGATGAAACACACATACTAATAGGAAGAAGGGGGAAAGAGTCTTGTCTCTTGCATTGCGAGGTTGAAATTTTCACTGTTGTACAAGATGCAACATCTTGTACAACAGTGTAAATGATGCAACATGTGAGGTTGAACGGCATTCCCCAACTTAGTGAAATATGATCATTAGCAGGCCCACTAGTGCAAGCTTTTAAAGCAGAGTCATCTGTTAAATTCAATTTTATTTCACTGGCTGGTGATTCAGATGAGTCTTTTCCTTCCTGGAATGGTCATCTATGTGCATGATCTTCAAAAGCAGCATTTAGTTGCCAACTTCATTCCCAGTTCTACTCTTACTCACACAGCACACTTGGATCATAATGCCTGGCCACACATAACCCCACAATAAAACAGAATGAAACGTTTATTGCCTACAAATGACATTGTCTCACTGCTGCTGAGACAGCCCAAAGGTTCAGGTCATTCAATTGCTTTGTAGTGTTAAGCAAATGAAAAGAACTGAATTGACCATTCTAATACAAGGGGCCTATTGTGTTCATTCTTGACCCATGCAAGATCACATTGTTATTCAAATATTTTCATAATTGCCCCAATCCAGCGCTCCATGTGTGCTTGAATGCTAGCATAGAGCTCTTATGCACCCCCTTCCCTTTCAATGGATGGAGCAACAGTTCCGCATATGCTAAAATGTGTGCACACAAATATGCACCCTCCCTTTGCATGCCAGGATGCTCTTGTCTATGTGACTGATTCCTGGTTCAAGGCCAATGCCGTGTAAATTTGGGGAGGTGTATAACTGCTATGTTTCCTGGCTGTATCATAGGAAAACACCGTAAATGTTCTATCAGAGGCAATAGATGAATTGCTACTGTGCCCAGCAACTTATGTTTAGTATCACAATTTTTGTTATAATTAGATAATTCTGTTACTGCATTTTTAAGTCTTTCACTTCCACTTCACTTCATGAATATGTAAGAAATATATATAGATAATTTAACCATTGAGTTACTTCACTACCCAGTTCATTTAGCTCTGCAGTGTTGCACAGACTTAATGATGGTTCTACAAATGACTTGCTTGTTAAAGCTCCAAATTTAATAAGAAATTTATTTCTGCTGACAGCTCCACTGTACTTAGCATTCAAAATATCAAAGGACAATTGCCAAATGTTCATAATGCAAGTTGTCAGGAGTGCAATCTGGAATAATGGAATATACATCTTGCAAACTTGCACTTTGATATGGCAAATCACTTGGTCAGCAAGCAAATTGATTCATTTATGATTTCCTATTATTGCAAGTAGTGGGTATGTTTTTACAAGAAGTTCCACTCTCTGAAGACTTGCAAACGCTATCATGTAAAATCACCTACAGAACAATATCAGTTATGAATATCAGTCATACTGAGTATACTGATACCGAGTACATGGATAGAAAATTTGCACTTGCCATAAAATTATTTTCTCACAATTCAAAATGTCACAAAGGATTTAAAAATGATGATGAGATGATGATGATTTGGCTTTCAATTTTGGCTTATTTTCTGCTTAACATTAATCCAAAACACAGGGTCAAATTGCACATTATGTTAACCAGGGGAGCATCCGCTTTTTTAGGGAGAGCACCCAGGAAGTAAGAGGGGTGGGAACACAAAGTGCCCATTGACGTCAAGTGTTATTGGGTTAAGTAGAATAACCATGGGGATATTGTGGAGACTAAAGTCATACTGCACACAGCATTCATATAGGTGCTCTACTTCAACATAAACACTTCTGTGCTTGAATCCTGACTGTACGAGACACTAGGCCAGTTCACATGTACCAATCCTGGATTAGCGCCAAGTTATACATTATGTTAGTCATGCTTTAAAGTAAATGTCTTTAAACAGGCCACTTATTTTGAAGAAAAAAGGCAGCAGTTTAGGAGGTGTGATATTGTCCTTCGCCTCAGGCACATAAATGTCTGGGGCTGGGCCTGCTTACAGTCTTCGCATCTGTTCCGACTGCTGCAGTATCATTTCTCTATATGATTTATTATTATATTCCACTGAATATTAGAGTTCATTTCTTAACCCAGCTGTGCTATACACACCCCACAGTCAGCTGGATCCTTCCATTTGCTTGGGGAAGGAATGCATCAGTGATACCAAAGCTCTGACTCTGTTTTATTTCAGCCTTGATGGGACATCAGGAAAATAATAAAAGAGGATCAAACTGGGACATTAACCGGTAACAACTGACTGAACCTGGTGCTTTTCATTCAGCAAACCCTTTTTGTCCATTTGCAAGTGCCCTTAATTTAGAAAGCAGATTTTTTACTACTATTCTTTGGGCACTGGCACTGACTCAGGACCAGCTATTGGCAGTCCTCTGCTGTCGGCTGGCCCTTGGCAAAACATTTGGTCTGATCTATTCTCAGAAACTCACTTGCCAGCTGTCTAAAATCTATTCAGAGCTCATCTGTGCTTTGGAATTGCTTCTGACCTGAGGGTTATTGTGATTGATAATGTAAGCAGATCTTCAAGAAGATGAAGAAGAACCAGCTAACTATATGATCAACAGGCAAATCCTTGTCAAATGTGTTTAATTGTAGTAGAACCATCCCGATGCCACTTGTTTGGCTACTTATTACAGCACCAAGGCCCCCAAAAACCCTTTCTGCCCATAGCCAGGGAGGTTAAAACATTATGGTTCATCCTGTGGAGGCCGTGAGTATTATTTACGTATTATGGGTGACCCTAGTATTTGAATGCTGCTCACCGTGTGGGTGACTATGAAAACAGAAAGTCTCCAACCAGCTCCTGGAGCACAGTCGACATGAGCAGACATGCCACTAGGGAGGACAACTGTTCACATCCATATCTTCATCTGAGATTAATAGGATGCTGAAATGAATGGGAAGCTGTGGGGGACATCAATCTGCAAATCACACCTCTTCTATTATTCAGATGATATTGCTGGATTAGGGCAATGATCTATCTCCAGGTTGTTATCTCTCTTGTTATTATCTCTCTCAATGGCCATCGTTCTTATTCTAAGTACCACAGGGTTGGTCAGGAATTAGAAGTGTTATGTCTCCCAAGTTATGCATCCTCTGTAAGAGAACCCCCACTCCTAAACCCAGTATGTGATGTAAAACATGTTCAAAAATGATTGGGAAGATGCAAAGCTGTCTTATAGTGAGTCAGATAACCAAATTGTCTAGCTCAGTATTGTTGACATTTTCCAGGATTTTAGGCAGGGGCTCTCCTAGCCTAATCTGAAGTTGCTGGGGGTTCAACCTGGGACCTTTAGTTTGCAAAACATGTGCTCTGCCACTGACCCATGGCTGACCATTAATTCTTCTTAGGTTTTCTAATGCGTTTCATGCTTTGAATTTAAAAGGGCATACACAAGCGAATGAGTATGTTCCATGGCATTCTCAAACCAAGGAATTCTAGTACTGGTTGTGATCAGAAGAGTAGACTAAAGTGTTGTTGATATAAATATAAAAATATAAAATATTTCAAAGGAGCATAGTAAACAAATAAGGTGTCTTGCAAAGTCAGCACTGTGGAGTCTGAAGGACAGCTGAACAACCCGAAAACCAGGCACATGTTAATGTAATCCTTTAGCCTGCAGTTTTGAGAATAAATGCCATGACCCTTCCTCAGTTTTTCTTCAACTCTTAATAGCACATAACTCAGACGTAGTTTCTACCTGAGTGGAACATCTGACTTTGTTTTACAAGTAATTCATTAATGAGTCACCTACATGCCTTAGGTGGTTTATATCCATTATCCCCACTTAACAGTTTGGCCTCAGGATGCCTTTCAATATAAATAATCTTCGAAGATGCTTGTATAGCAGAAATGTGTTTCTTTTTATAGCAAATCTGAAATTAGCTAATTTTATTTGACTTTCTTTCTCGAGATGAGCATGAATTATGAAATACCATACAGCTGGCACGAAATTTACTAATATGGCAGGGCTCCGACAAACTCTGCACAAATACACAGAACACATGTTCCAGTCATTTTTCTCTACATGACTTTTAACTGGTCAGGTGGAGTTTTAAAGTAGACCTTGACGGATGAGAAGTCATTTTAAATTGCATCTCACATTTCAGAAATAATTCTTTAAAGCTCTCGGTACTTCCTCCATGATTTATATTCTTTTTCGTGTAAGTCCTCTGAGAGGGTCAGGAGATCCCAGTTCAAGGAGTAGCTTTGGTATTATCCCACTCCCCCAAATCATCTCCTGCCTGTAGTTTTCTATTAAGGTAAACTGGGAAAAATAAAACATTAACTCTGCTAAAAAGGAATCTTACTTTTAGATATATTGAACCAAATGTATAACATATTGCTTTCCAAGAAAAATGATAACTACTCTAGTGACTACATAAATTGTTTCAATGTTCAAAGTGGAACAAAATTACTAGGCTTCCATGGAGCCAACCAATGGAGTGCAAATGATTCATGCTGTCTACCAAGTATGTGTTGCATTTGTGTTTCCCTCCCTCTTTCCATTTAGGAGCTCAGCTGAGTATCCTGTAAGGTAGGGTAGGCTCAAGGCTTCATGAGCTTTGCCACAGAACAGATATTTGGACCTGGGCTTTCTGAAACAGCAATCGTTGTTGAAAGGTGGAAAGCCTTTACAGGTGGAAAAAGTTATTTGGAACAGACACACAAACCACTCCAGACTTCCAGATCAGTTTGCATTTAAAATAAGTTCACATGAAAATCTGTGAAAATTTTTGCACGCTCTTCACCGAATATACACATTTTTGCATGCAGTTATGTCCAAATATAGGGGACGCAGGTGGCATTGTGGGTTAAACCACAGAGCCTAGGACTTGCTGATCAGAAGGTCAGCGGTTCAAATCCCTGCAATGGGGTGAGCTCCCGTTCCTCGGTCCCTGCTCCTGCCAACCTAGCAGTTCGAAAGCACGTCAAAGTGCAAGTAGATAAATAGGTACCACTCCGGTGGGAAGGTAAATGGTGTTTCTGTGCGCTTCTCTTGTTCACCAGAAGAGGCTTAGTCATGCTGGCCACATGACCTAGAAGCTGTACACCAGCTCCCTCGGCCAATAAAGCGACATGAGCGCCGCAACCCTTTACCTATGTCCCAATATAAGCATTTTTTGCAAACAATTTTCCCTAAAATATTTTTTTTACTAATATAAGTGTTTATAATCATTTCTAATACACCCCCAAAAAACCGTAAAAATATAAATACAGCAAATGAATGCACACTTTTCTCTAATATGCACTTTTCTCCACATTGTGGAACCACACCTGTGAGCAGTCCCGAATTGACCGGGACATTCCAGAATTAAAGAAGCCACCCTAGCTTCTGATTGGATGTCCCATTTTCAGTGCTGAGTTTTTCCACGAGTCAGCTGACTCCTGTGAGAGCTCAGCACGCAAAGATGCACATCTTACATGTGAAAACAGGCACCCAAGACGGAGCCCATTGAGGTGGAGCAGAGGGAGTTTCTGGTGGTGCAGGCAAGGCTGCCACCATTGGCCCCAGAGGCCATGTCTCCTCTGCCTGATATCACCCCCACCAGAGGAAGAAAAGAAGACAACAAAGACAAGGATGGCAATGGGGAAGAGGAGGAGGAGAAGGAGGTGGAGGTACCAGTCTGGCACTCACTGAAGGAGCTGCCTCCGGTAACAGAGACAGGGGGCTGGGGCTGGCAGCAAAAGATACATGTCCCGAATTAATCAGCAGAATGTGGGTAGGTAGGCAGAACTACACTGCAAAACTGGGAGAAGTATGGAGGCCAGCTGTGTTGTGGTTCAATGAGGAAGCCTCACATGCTGCAGCTATCGCTGGGCCACACCATTCCAACTGCAAGTGGGGGGTGGGGTGCGAAGTCTTTCAACAATCTTTCATAAACGCACCCAAACCCTGCACATAATGAAGCTAGCATGTCACTCAAGCATTCCGGTTTTATACATGCAGGTGGTTGTACTAGGGAGGCATTCAAACATACCATTCCCCAACCTAAGTGGTACTGCCCAGCAAGATATGCATTGTACCAGGTTGCTGATAATGTAGTAAAGGTAAAGGTAAAGGTACCCCTGCCCATACGGGCCAGTCGTGTCCGACTCTAGGGTTGTGCGCCCATCTCACTTAAGAGGCCGGGGGCCAGCGCTGTCTGGAGACACTTCCAGGTCACGTGGCCAGCGTGACGAAGCTGCTCTGGCGAGCCAGCACCAGCGCAGCACACGGAAACGCTGCTTACCTTCCCGCTTTAAAGCGGTACCTATTTATCTACTTGCACTTAGGGGTGCTTTCGAACTGCTAGGTGGGCAGGAGCTGGGACCGAAAGATGGGAGCTCACCCCGCTGCGGGGATTCGAACCGCTGACCATACGATCGGCAAGTCCTAGGCACTGAGGTTTTACCCACAGCGCTACCCGTGTCCCATGCTGATAATGTAGTTTGCCTTTAAAAATAATCTTTGAGAGACAATCACTCTCACCCCAAACAAACCCATCACTAACACCTCTATTCAAACCCTCGCTTCCTGCTCTTGCCTAGGACACAGCAAACCCTCCTGAGGTCAATGAGGGTGTTTAGACATCATCTGCAGTGCACCTGGGGAACGGAGTGTAACTGTAGGAATGGAAGCCTGACTGAAATCAGTATCAATTTAAAGACTTCCTACAAAATCAGTACATATTAAGGGCAGCTGCATAAATCAACTTAGCTTTACAGAAGGCTTCATAACTGTATTATTTAATGTAATAATAACCTTGTCCTTTCTCTGTGGGAATGAAGTAAGTGAACATACATTTTCGCTATATATCCCACTATATTTTGATCCTGAAAACAATATAACTTTTTTATTTTACATGCTACACCTTAAGAACAATCTTGTACAACAAACTAAATTTATATTTTCATATAAATTGTAACTCATTTTCAACACCATTTCCTATTATAATATTTATATTTTAATGCTCTCTCATAAATGGTTTTAATTTTGGTCTAGTTATAGTAGTCCATTTCCTTCATGAAGCTAATCCATGGTGTTTTAGCAAATGATAGGTTTTGCCTGTAAATAAATCATGATTCAATTCCCTCAATGCAATTAATTCCACATTCTTATTCCAATATTATAGCTTCTAGTGATCGTCCAGCAAATACTATTGCATACGCTCATTAGCTTTCTTTTCATTTTACAGTATACGATCATTATCTCCTAGGAGGCAAACTAACCACTGTTTGTCCCTAATCACCATTGAATCTAACTATTCTATTTTCTGTGTTGTAATTCTTACCACTGGAAAGCACCTGTGCCTCCAAGACGTCATCTGACAAACTGGGAAACTTTATTCAGGTTTCTTCATTTACCCACAAGAAGGATGAAATTGCCATTTGAATCAGAGCTCTTATTCTAATCCTAACATCCCCTCTTCCTCTGTTATATGATCTAAGAGCATCTTGTAAATCATCTACACTGCTCATCTGCTCATTTTATAATGGCAGATTTTAGTCTCGATTATGTCAAGGTAACAAATTTAAAATGCATGTGCAGGAACTAGGCTTACTTGAGGAATCCATATGCCATCAATGCTCCCAGCTATGTACGTGACACCACAGATTTTCTGAGGAAGATACAATCTTTAAATAATCTTCCCAACAACACTATACTAGCTACTATGGATGTGGAATCTCTGTACACCAACATCCCACACAACGATGGTTTACAAGCCATAAGGAACACCATATCAGATAAAACCACAGCGGACCTTGCCACCAAACTCTGCCAATTTGTCCTTACCCACAACAACTTCAAATTCGGTGATGACCTGTTTCTTCAGATCAGCGGCACAGCAATGGGCACCCGCATGGCCCCACAGTATGCCAACATCTTCATGGCAGATTTAGAACAACGTTTCCTGAACTCCTACCCACTCAAACCTCTCTTGTACCTGCGATACATTGATGATATTTTTATCATCTGGACACATGGTCAACAGACCCTGGACACCTTTCACCAGAAATTTAATGATTTTCACCCCACAATCAACCTTACAATGAATCAATCTATGCAAGAAATACATTTTTTGGACACTACTATAAAAATACAGGATGGGCGCATAGACACCACCTTATACCGCAAACCAACTGACCGACAAACATATCTACATGCCTCTAGCTACCATCCCAAACATACCAAACAGTCCATTGTATATAGCCAGGCACTACGTTACAGCCGCATCTGTTCCAATTCTACAGACAGAGACTCTCACCTAAGGGATCTACAGCAAACCTTCTCAGAACTAAAATACCCAGCAGATGAAGTTAGACAACAGATCAACAGAGCCAGACTGATACCCAGAGAGAACTTGCTGCAAGACAGACCCAAAAAAGAAAATAACAGAACACCTCTAGTCATCACATACAGCTCCCAAGTTAAAACAGTACAACGCATCATCAGAGATCTACAACCTCTCCTGGACAATGACAGTTCTCTTTCTCAAGCTCTGGGAGGAAGACCTTTCATTGCCTACAGACAGCCACCCAATCTTAAACAACTCCTAACCCACAATAATACTACAACCAGACTTAACACAGACACTGGCACCAGAGCCTGCAATAAACCCAGATGCCAACTTTGCTGCCACATACACCCGGACAACACCATTACTGGCCCCAACAACATCACACATACCATCTCAGGACTATTTAATTGCTCATCGTCTAACATTGTGTATGCCATCAAATGCCAACAGTGTCCTTCAGCTCTCTATATTGGACAAACAGGCCAAACCTTACGCCAAAGAATAAACGGACATAAATCTGACATCAAGAATCACAGAACAGAGAAACCAGTAGGAGAACACTTCAATCTCCCAGGGCATTCTATACAAGATCTCAAAGTAGCTGTTTTACTACAAAGGAATTTCAGAAATAGACTGGAAAGAGAAGCTGCTGAATTACAACTCATTACCAAACTTAAAACCATGAAAAGACCTGGGCTTAACAAAGACATTGGATTCTTATCTCACTATACATAACTAAACCATTTCTCACCTTCCCACCCCTTGCCTTTTCCTGTAAGACCTATTACAGTCGTTAAGAGTCGTCAACAGGCTCTCCCAGCTATCTGCCTATCTCCCATTCCCACCATCCTTCTGAGTAACACCCCTCCCCACCTTCTCACTATATAGAAGGATCTGGCAACTTCTATTTCAGTGTATCTGAAGAAGTGTGCATGCACACGAAAGCTCATACCAAGAACTAACTTAGTTGGTCTTTAAGGTGCTACTGGAAGGAATTTTTTATTTTGAGGAATCCAGTACTTGAGATTTTAGAGGGTGAATTGTTAGTGACACAAGAAGACCCGTTTTATATAGCTGCCATGTTACATACTCCTGTTGTGTCACGCCAGGCAAGATTGGCCTTACCATTAGGCAGAGTGAGAAGGGGCAGGTGCTGAAGGGCAACAGACCCCCCCCCCCCCGCAACCATCCTGAAGAGTCCCCACATCTCTAGCCATTGGAGAACAAAGCTATATGTGCCACAGGCCTGTCATACTCACACATCCTTTAAAACTAACCTGCTACCCTCAGGTGCATTAAAATGGCAGCCCCAAGCCACAACATTTGTAGGTTAGAATGGTTTTTGTTGCTGCTGGAGCAACCTGGGTCAGTGTAAGGAGATGGGAGGGAAGATGGGGTGAGGCCTTCTGAAGGAATTGGGCTATTGTCAACTGTTGCCAGCCCCTGGCACTGTAACCATGATTAATTCACCATACTGGCAGCTGGCAGAAATTTAAAGTATGCCCAACGAGGCTAAAGATTACCCCTAGGTCTCTTCTGCTTGTTTCACAAAGGAAAATCACTTTATATAATGTAACCTCCTCGTACCTCAAACCTCTCACAGCACCAATCTTTTGCCCACAGTATATCGCACTGACACTTAATATTCAGCTCTAAAAACCTTACCGATATTTTAGAGAAATGAAAAATCCACATTTTAAAACCTACAGCTGCTGTTCATGGCTGAAAAATGATATTCCAGGGACTTAATACAATAAAAAAAAATATTATTAAAGTAAATCTACTGTATTGTGAGATCTTGTATTACATGCAGCACAGCCATAATACATCATATAATTTCATTAATTAAAAAGAAAATCAATTACTAACGCTTACATTATTCTGAAGCCTTGCTGTGTAACCACCACAAATATTCATTTAAGTAACAAGTACCAAATGAAAGAATGCCGTTTATGCTACATTTAGTCCATATGTGTCAAAGACAAATATGAATCATTCTTTCATTTGTTGCTCCAAAAGAATCTTAAGCAAGAACAAATGAAGTAGTATGAAATCAAGAAGACTTTGAAATGCTAACAAAATTGAGTGCTTCCTAGTGTGCTGCTTGGTGGAATTGTAAACAGACCAGTGGGAGAAAACAAAGGTCAAATAAACATGGCTAATATAAAAATGTTCACTCAATAATGTGCTAGACGGGCAACTTGATGCATGCAGCTCTAAAGGTGTGAGCAGCAATACTGACTTGGGTGACATCACAAATCATGTCAATCAATTAATTGTCTGTCATCATGCACTCCATGCTGCCTGGAATCCTATGACATTCCCCAATGTAAGTCAGAGCTGGAAAGGGAGAAGAGCAGCTAGTAACAATAGACCGATAGACTCAGTGGAAGGGTCCAAAGTGGGGGAATGTAGCATCAAATTCACTTTGTCTAAGCCCCCTTCATGCATTACCTGAGAGAGAGGGGTCTATACAATGAGCTGGGAGTCGGTCTGCATCGCTGGCCCTGCCTCTGGCATTGTGCAATGAGGATGCACATCTGAAAAGAAGCCCTTGCTTTTCAGCTGCTCATGCATACAGGTTCCATACTACTAGAATGACCACACAAACGTTGGTGCCAGGCCAGCCCATCTGCACAATGCTGTGGGTGAAGCCAGTAGTGAAAGAGAGAGAGGCCCAGTGGGCAGCTTTCAAAGTCAGGTTGGTTTAGAAATTAAGTTGAGCTATGGCCAATGGGTGTTATTTTCAAAGCTTATCTTGGAAGACAATCTTATGTGAGTTGAGAGGAAGTCACCCATCCCGAATAGAGTCCTGCCCCCCCCCCCATCGCTTTTGATAGGGCATTAGATCACTTCAACAAATTAGTAAATTGTTTGGTATGGTCATCCCAATTACAGTTTGGAAAGCACATAGCATATGGGGGGAGCCAGGTAATGGCAAGTGTCTAGATATTCCAATGATGAGTCATTCCATCAAAGAGTGAAGTCCTGCAGTAATTTCACTATCCTGGCCAACATGTCAAACTGGGTACCTGAATCTACACTGAGTGTCAAAAGACAGATTTTTCATGAGACTTGATTTTGGCTTTGCAGTGTCGTCACAATACCAATCAGTATTTTTTTGTAAGCAAGATTCCCTCCTTTGAAAGTAATCAACTTAGTCAGGTGTCAGAGGAAAATGCTACTTCCTCAGTCAAGGAATTTTGGAATGGGACTGCCCCTCAGCTGAAATAGGATTTTTTTTCCAGTTGTGGACTCGGAAACAGTAGCAAGATGATTTACAGGTAAGCACTTAGTTCTCCCATCTGACTATTCACAGCTCCAATAAGTGACTTGAATTGTGTATGTGTAATGAAATGTCAGCCCATCTCTTTCCCAAGTTACTCTCCTACCCCAATCTCATTACGTTCCTCTTCGTCATATTGAACTGTACTCATCACTAATCTACTTACCTGTATGCCAAACCAAGTAATTTTAAAATGTATTATTCTTTGCTTTTTGTATTGACTCCATCTCCATTTCCACCTCCTCCCCTTCCCCATTTAGTATCATTGGTACGGGACTCATAGTATCCATCCATTCATTTTCCTTCTTTCAAGCCATTGATATTTAAAGTGAATAATGTTGTTCTAACATTGATCTTGTTGCGCTTCACTAACTGCCAGGAATAAACAATATAAGTTTATGGCATTGATTTCATGGATTTCAATTTCCCCCCCAATCATGTTCTTGTTAAGCACCTTGTAAAATGCTTCATGTCACATACTCATCTCCTTTGCTTCATGATCTAAGTGTACCCAATAGGCTTCGCCTTGGGATTCCTCCCCCCCCGCCTTCCCCTAGTGGCTGGCACACTGCTGGTCAATGGAAACAGATCTAACAAAAACATCAACCATAATAGCACATGTAAAGTTGTTCTGCTACATGTGTGCTGCTGTGCTCAACCTGCTGCTATCCAAGCTGTTCCCAATCTTGCAACTTTCCATTGTATATTCAGCATCTTGCAGAGTTCTGAAAAAGTCAAATGCAAAAACAGACTACTTTCTTTAGCAATGTAAGACTAGCTTCTGAAAAGACTACATTTCAACATCAGCTCAGCCAAAGACACTGGTAGAAGTCATGGCTGCATATCCTAATTCAGAATCTTCACTTAAGCATGCCTATTTCTAAGACAATTAGTCTGTGGGTAACATTTTTCTGGGGTCAACGGCCCTATCCTAGAAGAATGCAATTATGGCATGTTCCTTCCAGAGGAAATCATAGGGTAAAGAAAGCAAGTCTTTATGGTAATAGTTTCCTGTAAAGATACTTGCGCATTCCTTTCAACGACAGTGTCTGCATCTTGAGCATTTTTGTCTCCAATATCCTATCATGACATGTGTGTGTGTGTGTGTGTGTGTATGCAATGAATACCAACAAAATGGACTATCCTGAGCAATAAAAGTTGAAAATTCAAAGCAGCTGAAAGGAACTAAAAAAGAAGGTGCCTTCTGAATTTTGGCATATCATCCCAATTTGTGCTTCTGTGTGCCTATGTGATTTGAAAGAGAATGAGTTATGTTTTCTTTTTCCTGCTTAGCTGTTTTCACAGGCCTACCTGGAGTAGAGAATATTTCTGTGAACTGTGTATGCATAACCAAGACTCTTTGAACAAATCTGAATGGGCTTCCTGATGACACTGCATTCAGAGGACAACACAGAAAATGTGTGCACAGAAAATGTAAACCCTAGTAATCTCCTTGCAGCTGAGACTGCCGTACTTTAAATCCCCCATTCATAAATTATGTTGCATTATGAAACCATATTCCAATACCATGTCTTTACAAAACCACCACCACCGCAATAATTTCCATTTCATGTAAATGAAAATGAACATTAGATGCAATGGGTGAAAAAACCCTAAAGACTATCATGCTATTATGTTCATAGATGGCTGTGGATGAGAAGATGAAAATGTATTTTCCGTTACATACAGTATATGAGTGAGTCATCTATGAAAGGTTGTAGCTCAGTAGTACAGCATTTGCTTTGCATGCAGGAAGTCCCAGGTTCCACTCCTGGCATCTCCAAGAAGGGCTGGGAGAGACCCCTGACTGAAAAGCTGGAGACCCTCTGCCAGTCAATGTAACCATTACTGAACTAGATGAAGCAATGATATGACTCAGTATATGGTACCTTCCTATGTTCCTTTAACTCAGCCCCTCCCAAACATCATTATAAGCATGATAATAATCATATGTTTGGAAACACCCTACCAAAACCCTGCATGCATAAATGAGACTGTTGTCCCATGTATTGTTATTACTGTGAAATAAATGCAAGCTCTCAGTTCCATTCACGCCGGTGACTGAATATTTCAGTAATGCCACATCTTCTGCTATTAAGGAAGTTCCTTGTTTTGATCCAGTTAAACAACTGAGTGATGTGCAGCAGGTACTTTACTGAAAAGCATCACAGTGCAACAAATATCTTAGTTCTTCAAAAGGCAATTATGAAACCTTTGTAGGGTTATCTATTTTCCTCGATAAATAACACTTTTCGGGATAAGTTTGATCAGGGACCAAGGGAAGCCACATTTTTTCAGAATGAGGAGACATTAATCTGTTTTCCCTCCAGCTGAGATATTCTCCCCTACTGCAGTTGTTGGCCGGTGGGCCAAAAAATTTAAGCTGACAAAAGAGAAATACAAGTTTGTATGAGCATTGTGGCTCATCCATCTGCAGGATGCATAACCTCACAGCTGTTTAAAAACAGGAGAGGAGAGAATGAAAGTCAACTGAGGAATCAGCAAAACTACTTTTATTGAACGTATGTATGAGTCAACCCCAGCCATTGTGATTAATGTGCATGATACCAGTTTGTATTTCAAAGATTGTGGCTTCTGTTGTAATCTGAGCATTTGAGCATTGACCACATGCATAAGAAATTAAAGATATTGTGAAAAGAGAAACTATTGAAAGATTTGACTATGCTGATGCTTTGATTCTCACACTCATAGGTGGGGCACATTTTTTCTCACCATACATTAGAACAATATGTTCTACTTTTAGGATTGTATGTACGGGTTCACAGAAACACTTTATCCAAAATTAGTGGTAGTTTTCCTGCAGTCATCTCGTGTCTGACATACACTGCACTGAATTTAAAAGTTCCCTTGCTCCAGTGAAGAATGGGAATTAACCCATGTAGTCCTCAGTTATGTGACAGATCCAAGATGCTTTAGGATGAGGTCAACATGCATGATTATCCTGAGGCTGGGTTAACTTAAAGGGACATGAAATCCTTGTATGTGTTGGATCCTTGGCACAATTCATTTCCATGTGGATTCACTGTGAGACCAAGTAAAATAAGCAGACCATGGGGTAACAGAACACTGATTGTGTAAATAACCTCCTAGAGCCAAGGCCAGATATAGTTCCAAATATGCAAATAATACTTTTTATATGCTATAATTGCAACAATTTATTGAGCAAATGCCTATTGAGTCCCAGTGTAAAATTCAACATAACATAATGGTTAATGTTGCTTGTTTCTGTTTAATTCAATCAATTCCCCTGTCTTTTTTCACAACATTTTCAATGAATATGATGATAACCAGGCAACAGCCACAAAAGGCAGCCCAGAAAATATCACTCTACAACCCTATTAATACACTTCTTCTCTGAACCTCTAGTTGGTAGGCCAATGCTTTTCAAACAAAGGTCAGAAGTAAACAAAAAGTACTCAATTCAATCTGCCCGCAATATTTCATGAAGTGGGGATCTTTTATAAATCTTGGCCTAGGCTGAGTTGCAGCCTATCAATAGGCAAAGCAAAACTTGTCTGGCATCAACAGCATATGCTAAAGAGCTGTCTGCACAGCACTGAGGCCAAACTGTCTGCAACACATTTGTTACAGCTCTCCCATCCCAGGGCAGGCTAAAACAAATTTATTAGGCTCAGAACTGTATAAAGCCTTTGCCTGATGTTCTATTGATGTTGGGCATATATAACTTGAATTAATTTAGGGAGAGTCTTATGTGAGGAGAAAGGGCAAGACATTGTTTTTGTTGAATGCAGTTCAGAAAGCAGATGAGAGCTCTCATATACACACACCTTAATGTACAACACACGTACACACACATTACCGCATACTCTGCGGGGGTATAGCACTAGGACTCCTAGATGGCCAGTCTAGAAGTTCAGAGTGACAAGGAGATAGAAGGAGGAATGAGTGATTCTGTGGTATCAGATGAATGATACTGCTCTTCAGAATTTCATGCCTCTCTTCTTGCTTCAAACGATGTATTTTGTCAACGCTCTCCTACACATGGTCAGGGCGTAACACCTGCAAATGGATATGTGCTGATCTTGGGGTATTCTTCCAGACAGAGGTCACATTCACAGAGGCCTGGTTGAGCACTGCTTCCTTTAGTTGAGAAAAGATTGTCAGGCTTTATCATTCTCCAATGATTAATGAAAAAGGAAACTGTATCCAAAAATTATGAAAGGAAAAAGGAAATGTTCGTGGAATTCTCATGGATGGTGCGCAGTGTTCCTGCTGCCCTAACCTTACTTTTGAGATGGTGGAGGGGGCGAGTGTCCTTCTGTTTATACTGCAAATCTGTACACTGCAGCCTCCTCAGGTGCCCAGGGAAAGATGTCAAGAAGTAAAACCTTCCATGGGACTTTTCATATCAGGAAGTGCAGGGAGCCAGGGTGGCTGCAGAGTGCTAGAGAAATAAAAGCTTAGCTGACTTACAATTATATAGTAAACTCAAAATCCTGCACCCACCAAAGTTTTAAAGAAATTCTCAAGTGCAAAAAGAATAAGGCAGGAAAAAATGGAAGCTTCTTTTGCAGCAGAAGGAAACTTTTGAGAAATGGTTTGGCACAGAACTAGTCTCAGACAGAGAACAAATCCAGAAGGGTTATTGACCATGCATTAGAACTAGCCCACACTCAACTCAGAACCATCCTAGCATCTCAAAGGAGAAAGATCCCACCATTTGCCATGGAAAAGGACCATGGGGAGGCAATAACCCCTGAAGCCACTAGCCCCAAGTGATCCACCTACCCCAGGAAGCCACAGAATCAAAGGACTCTATGATCCCTGACACCTACAGCTTGTTCCTCTGCCCACCGTTACCCTGAACACCTAAGGAACAGAGATGGTGACTCGGCTGAGCTGAGGCTCAAAACAGAAGACCCAATTAAAAACTGCCATTTCTGAGTCCTACTCATGAGGATGGGGCAATGACTGAAGCATGCCCAGGGCTCCAGGAAGGAGTGGAACAGAAGGAAAAGCTTTAAAAGCAGTAAACTGCTGCTTCTGCAGCAACAGCTTCTTCTGATTAGTTCCCTGTGCCTGAACTCTTGGCTCTCTTGCTAACTGAGAATACTTTGCCTCAGACCAGCTCCTATTGCTCTTGCTTTGCCAGACATGCCTTGCTGGTATAACAAAGAATCTAACCAAAGCAGTCTCAGGGGCATCTACCCCAACCACTTTCAAATTGATTGGTGGACTTTGTTTGACGTAGTAGGCTACAGGCTAAGCAGATCTGACCCAATCAGCATTGTGGAAAGCATATTCTACTACTCGGCTATGATTCTTTTAGGCTCTATTTTTTTTGCTCCTGATCATTATTTACATCAGGCTACCTCAGACAATACTGCCTGAGGTGCTTCAGAACCTCAGGCCAATATGCCCAAGCTACTTCAGAGCAGCAATACAAAAAGTATGGAGCATTGAAAAAAAGTATTATTATTGTATGTTTTGGTGCGAGAAAAATGGGCTGTTACATTTGCATTTGCAGCGGTTGAATTTCTTGGCATTAAACCTGCAGTGTTAGTTCCTGGTGAATGGCTTAAGACAAAAGGCATTTGCTGTATAAAACAGTATCAAGCTTTTTAAATACAATAAAATGATTTTGCTTTAATTTGATCTCATTTCTTTCTTCTCTGAAACCTTTTTTTTCTTTCAGATAAAAAACCCCAAAACAAACAAAACACCAAATCCCTAATCAAAACATTTTTATTTATTTTTTTGCCCAGTGGAACCTTGCTAATAAAAAGTGGGATAATTGATAGCAGTTTGCAAAAAAATTCCCCTTTAGCATTTGTAGTTGAACTTGTCTATTTTGGCCTGAGGGACCAGGGAAAAGGGAGTGGGTGTTCTTACTGCATTATTCATCTTGCAAAGGAAATGAAATGTACAATACTCTGATGAAGATACTTCTGTCTTTGTGCAGCAACTGAGTTTATTCTGAGCAGTCTTTATAGATTACCAAATATTTAGCAGAACAAATCAGAGCCTGCAAGAATATATTTATATTGCAATTGACAGATAAATCCTGTAGGGGGAGTTTGCTTATTACTCTTCTAGTGGAATTGAATATAGAAAATAACTGTAGCGATGTTTTCATACATACAGTTTCACAGTTTAAACACATTGCAGCATCATGCAAGTCAAAGTTGCAGACATGCAACACACACATATTTTTATAGTTGCAAAATTGATTTCCAATGGGAGAAGGGAGAACTGGAATCTCTTGCTCAGATTCCTAAATTTGACACTACTGCGTAAGCTTAAGATTTATACGATCTGAAGAGAAAGCTTAAGGAAGTTGTGCATCTGTGTCATAGAACTCTTAGCAGCATGCAATGCAACACGACCTGGTTTTCCTCCTCATTCCTTAGCCTTTAAGGTCATAATGAGCCTAGGAGGCTGCCTTATACCAGGTCAGACTATTTGTCCATCTAGCCCAGCATTGCCTACATGTTGACTCCCAAGGTTTACTCTTGGCTGCAGCTCATGGTTAAGAGGAGAGGCTGCAGTACCGAGTGCAAAACGTCTGAGACTGCATTACTGCCAGTGGGGGACTTGCACCAGCTTCCTGATATTGAACCAGAAATGGAAACCACTCTGTCTGGTATTGGTGGGCAAGGGTCTGCAGAACCGAAACCCGTAGAATCAGACTGCACAGAACAGGAGCTAGGATTGAAACTTAGAAAAATGCAATCGTCCTCTTTGTTTTTTGGAGAAAAGTGTGCCTTGTCCTGTTTGGACTTCAAACGGGATGTCTTTTTCATGTATTCAAGCTCTTCCTCCTCCTTCTCCTCCTCCAAACTGTGTGGGCAGAGGGTGGGTCCGATGGGAGGAGGAGAGCAGAAGTTTGGGTGAGACACGGTGGAACAATGAGGAGGACAGCCAAGAGTGAGGGTGAGAGTTATTGTGGGATGTGGGCAAGAGGTGGGGTGGGGATGGGAGGAGTTAGAGAGAGAGAGAGAGAATGTTTTTGTGCAGGGAGGATGGGTTGCAGAGAGAGAGAGGATGAGGTTTGCAGGGAACAGGCCTGCTCTGGTGCTGGCAGAGAGAGGTTTCTTTTTGCCCTTGCAAAGGGGGCAGGTGAGTCGGACTTGGAAAGCGAGTGGGGGCGGGGTTTACAAATGGGCCTGCTCCGGTGGAGAGTGGAAGAGCTTGCAGGGCATGGGCAGTGAGGAAGGACAGGTGACCACAGAGCAAGATCAGAAGGGGGAAAAAATATTCAAGGAGCATATTCAGTGCAACGTCCAGAGCAGAGCAGAGCAGAGCAGCTAAATTTGACACTACTGCGTAAGCTTAAGATTTATACGATCTGAAGAGAAAGCTTAAGGAAGTTGTGCATCTGTGTCATAGAACTCTTAGCAGCATGCAATGCAACACGACCTGGTTTTCCTCCTCATTCCTTAGCCTTTAAGGTCATAATGAGCCTAGGAGGCTGCCTTATACCAGGTCAGACTATTTGTCCATCTAGCCCAGCATTGCCTACATGTTGAAGAGCTTGCAGGGCATGGGCAGTGAGGAAGGACAGGTGACCACAGAGCAAGATCAGAAGGGGGAAAAAATATTCAAGGAGCATATTCAGTGCAACGTCCAGAGCAGAGCAGAGCAGAGCAGCTAAAATGTGAAGGCACTGTAAACCCAATTGCAGTGGTTTGCTTTGAAGTCATTGCTGCACCAGGTAAAGTAATTTTAGCCCCCCAGTCCTCCCCAAACTGTCCCATACTTTGCTCAACCTGTTCTTTATTTTGACCGACCAAAGGTGGCAACCCTGATTCTTTGTAAAGCAAAATATAAATACAGTAAATAAACGTGCAGCTCCCCTTCATGTATGAGAGAAGCATCACCACCTACATTGTTGCAAGAGAAGGGAAAGGGATATCTGGCAACACACTATTCTCGGTGAGATAAGAAAGACTGCTTAGGCCCTGCAAATGTTCAAGTGAAGAATTAATATTACATTGTGGCCATTCAAGCAACCGAAGAGTAGCAGGTGCTAGAAATGGTGACTTAAATTTTCAAAGAGAACATATTTTAAGAACCCTATATTCTTTCCTTAGCTTACAGAAACTAAGCAGCTGGAGATCTGATTACGGGGCCTGGTCTTGGTGCCATTTTATGCAGGATTTCTAATTTTAGTAATATGGGTTTTGTCTAATATAGAGATTTTTCAAGAAATTTTCCTCAATATTATGCATTTTTTTATTACCCACATTCCCACTAGAATATGCATTTTTACTCACTCTCTCCCTATTAAACACTTTTGGGTACTTACTTTTTTTTGTTTGGGAACTATACCACATTTGGAGAAACATGGCAGTATTTGGGTATTGCATTCTTTTGGTGCAAGTAAAGTAGGCTCACCTAAAAATGGAAACTGAACTGCATTTCCCACCCATCCCTATGAACAATATGTGTCCATGCAGCAAGACTCGCTCTGTCTTTTGAAAGAGATGCACTTAATTTGAAGCTTTGTTCTTATTCCAGAGCTCGACAGCCCTACAGAATGAAATATATTTCAGAACAGTGAAGCTCCACAGGA
This sequence comes from Podarcis liolepis, assembly GCF_965112155.1. Classification (NCBI taxonomy): domain Eukaryota; kingdom Metazoa; phylum Chordata; class Lepidosauria; order Squamata; family Lacertidae; genus Podarcis; species Podarcis liolepis. The sequence continues at coordinate 45,284,910 of NC_139556.1, read as the reverse complement.
TCCCTGATCTTCAATATTATTGTCGGGGATATCTAATGTGGAAACTAGAAATAGTGATGTTAGTAACTGAACTGAAGAGCCTCTCCAGGGGATTTGCAATTTACTTTTCTTTCAACAATGAAAAACAGCTTAGTTAAACTCTCCATGCTTCATGTAACAAGAAACCAAACACTGAAAGTGGAAAGCCAAACAATTGAGAACTTTCCAAACTACACTTACCACATGGAGAAATGTGGTTACTTAACCCTTGACATTCTACAGATATCCAGGCATTGAGCACTTTCCTAAATGCAAATTTAAAATCAGGGGCATGCTCAACTCTAAAAAGAAAGAAAGGAAAAGGAATAGAAGCCAAGAGTTGCTCAAAAGTTATTTCTTAAATTATAGTGTTGTACAATTCACCATTTTAAATGTAAACATGCTTCACCCTAGCATTTTTCTTCCTTTGAACATATTCCTCCATTCTGTCTTTCTACCAAAGTGTTTACATCTACAGAACCACATACCGCAAAAGGACAAACAGAAATAAGGGGAGTACATATCTTAAATGGTTTTTGACATGACCTTGGCCTACCATGAGAACGGAAGTGAAGGTGAAGGAATCTCGATGACCACAGACTAGCTGTCTGTTGGAATATGGGCCAGAAAACTATTTCACTTCCCACATCTATGTAAATGCGGTTGGGCACAGTTCCTACCCAATTACCTCTCCAAAGTCCTCGGACAGAATGTCATTGATGGAACACTGTCATGGTTTGGAACATTCTGCAGTCATCTTTCTATATCATGGTGGGTAACAAATGTTTCCGTTCTTCCTTTCTTCTAGTCACATCAGGCAAGAATAGACATACTAGATATTCTTATAGGATTAACTATGTCATCCCATTGCTTGTCAAAAAGCGCACCTCCACAAGTGCAGCAGCACACAGATTGTAGACTGTCAAGAATTATGTATGCTACACCATAATTTTGCTTGTGACTTTATTGATAAAAGGTTTCCTCTAAATTGCAGTGTGAGAATGTGGTTGCTTTGAGAAGCATCAAGGAATTTAGCAACCTAGCCAGAAGCCACAAAGGAATCTAAAGAACTTACTGTACAGCAATCCCTTCTGGAGTGCTCCCAATACCATCACTTAACGATCTGAACGGAGCATCTTAACCTAATTATTTGCTATCTGATAACATTTTGCCACAAAAATGTTTGCTTGAATGTATCTTATCAAAGGAATGTTTGTGCCTCGGATTAGTCACTGCTTGGTTAAAGATTTGTGTAATCAGCTTAATTCGTTTTAAAAAATACAAATACCTATTACCACTTAATTTGTATAATAGATATTGACTGTGCAATTAAAAATTAGCAGGGCCTATTAAAATCATAAGGTCAAGCAAACGTTCAACAATGCATAGGTTACTTCGCTTATCTTTTGTTTTGAGTTCCTATTATGCAGCACAGACCTTTTGGGTTTGCAGAACAGAAAAAGGTCACAAGTGAAACGAGATGAATATTCTCAACTCATCCCTGGGCAGACATGTACACAGCAATACACTGCCTCTACTAATTCATCACTCTCAGGTTTGAGAGGTGGCAGAGGGTTCATAGAAAGAGAGTGGATTGATGGAGCCCATGAGGTGGGTAGTCCCTTGGGTGGGAATCAAAAGCCACTAAAAGAGCAGTAGGATAAAACCTGTTTCTCCTATCCTTTCATTACACCTCACCAGTGAGCAATGCTGCTGTTTAAGATGTTCAAGGCTGCAAATCATATGAAAACTATTTATATATATCTATATCCTGATACCTTAATGAAGGTTTTTTCCCCTACCCTCCTTAGATTTACAGTGAGAACTTATTGCATGTGGTTATGATTCAATTGTGTTGAACCACTGACCTGCTGAGAGCAGATCTTACCACTATTTATACTGCAAAAGTTCACTGGCCTTAAAAAAATTTATCTATGTGAGTAACAAAAACAGATATTTGGGGACTGGGTTTTAGAATTTCATCAGGCTGATTTAGTCTGCCTAGATTACATTCAATATTATTAAACAGACTACGAAAACTTGAAGAAGTAAACTAACACAACAACTACATACCTTCTGGAATATAATGAGACTGATACCAAATAATGAGGGGATTGTCTTTCAGCTAGCCATTCCCAGTCTCGTCCACTCCAGTTGTTGTTGGGACTATGTGACCCAGCATTCCTCACCACTGGCCATCCTGACTGGGGCTGATGGGAACTGTAGTCCAAAACACCTGGAGGGCACCAAATTGGGGAGGCTTATTGAAGTTAATAGGAATACAGGAAAATGTCTGTGTTCAGTGTGCTTGGAAGGAAAAGTGAGTGGCACACTGAGGTTTCAAGAGAAGCAGCAGAATGTTCATGTTTATGAACATTTCCCATGGTATTTGTAACTCTAAGGTTTTATTGTACCTGCATAGCAATGGTGAGCTAACTATATAGTGGTATTTGACCATCCAAGATCCCAAAATCAATAAGCAATTAAGCCCAGAGGAAAATCACTCTAATAAATTATTGTCTATGGGTTTTATGCGATCCATTTTGGAAAGGCAGACCATGTTTATATGAGCAGAATTCCTTTCTCAATGTTAGAACCTGTGAGTGGGCATACAAGGAGATGATTTGGTTTAATAAGAAAGTGAGCAGGTCTTTCTAAAAGTTTTGTTAAGTTCATTTTGTAGAAATGGTTTAATGTAAGGCTAATGGATGCTCAATTAAATTAAAAGGCAGAAAATAGTGAATTAATAGATGGCAAATAGTGTATTAAAAATGAAATTTCTTTTCACATAACCAATAGACCCTAGAATTCATTTGCAGAGGGCACTTCTAAAATCAAATATCTAATGAACTTAAAAATGTGCCAGACTATACTATATGCTACATAAAATATATATACACTTCTAATGTACAAAGTTCTTTGCCATATTTGGCAAATATTTTATATTCATAACCTTATGAGGTAAATCAATATAATTTCAATTTTAGAGATGATGGATAGAAGCTGATAATGTTGCTGAATCTTGTCTTAATGAGTTAATGGTTGCCTTATAGTGTGTTACTACTGTACCCCACAACCTAAGAGTTAAACCAGATGGGAGGGGTATAAATAACAAAATAACTACTACTACTACTACAATCACCACCAACCTGCAATTATTATTAGCAAGGATGCACGCTTTTTGGGGGCCTCTCTCGATTTTCAGTTTCCAAGTCACCTGGTCTTGTTTCTGAACTGGCAGCTGCAAGTTAGTAATGTGCCACACTTCTGTTTTTGATGTATGGACATGGCTGAGACTGCTGCACACCTATAGTTGGCTGTACTTTTCAGTCTGAAGGATATTTTTCAGTACTGTTGCACTCTGCATATGTACACTGATTGAATCGCAGAGCAAAAAAAAAAAAAAAAAGGAATCCTAATGCTAGCATTAGCCGTGGGCAATGAGGTGACTGGCAGCATGGCAACAGAAGGTAAGGCTTACCGGGCATGGGCCAGATCACTCCCACAGAGATCCTCCGTGGGCTGGACCGGTGCAGTGCAATGTCGGAAATTGTGTCTGCGCATGTCCGCGGTGCCGGAAATTACTTCTGTGCATGCCCAGATGCTGGAAATCGCACCTGCATATAAACGATTTTCAGTGTCTGGGCATGCGCAGAAGCAATTTCTGGAGCCACGGAAGAGAGTCCCCGCACCGCGCTGCTTTAGCGCAGCGCACGAGAACTCGCAGAGCGGGCAGCTTGGTTCAGGGGCAGCTCGTGGGCCTGTTAAACAGCCTCCATGGGTCGCTTCTGGCCCATGGGCCTTAGGTTGCCTACCCCTGGTGTAGAGGAATTCCCATCCTTACTGTTAGGTGCTGATTGATGGGGTGGCAAGTGCCACAGCTAGCTCCATTTACTTGCTTAACTCCTGAGTGGACAGCTGCCCTTGCTGACGTCAGCAGCCTGTATCCTTGCTGTGATTGCCATGCTCCAATGCACACTCACGACAGTGTCTAGGGACACCAGAAAGCGAAAGCAACAAATTTATACAGGGTACTGTTGTGTTTCAGTGCTTGAGTTTGGGATGCAGCTATGTATGTTTATGCCAGAATCCAGGTCTGAAACATAAGGCCCTGTTAGGACTGCCACAGGCCCTCCTTTATGCACCATCACCTTGGAAGGTGGGGCAGTGAGGAGAGCTTCCAGATCTGTTTTGGACTCGGGGGGATCTGATCTAAAAGGGATCTGGGAGGGGGACACACCTGCCCCCAAATATTTTAGACTGAGGCCTCCTGCCTGCAATCTAGAGTGGTTTAACAATAAGTCTCTCTTCACTGGTAACTCTGAGGCTCTGGGAGAGAAATACGGGCCTCCCACCAATTCTCAGCACCTTTAACAAACTGCAGTTCCCGGAACTCTTGGGGGGAAGCCATGATTGCTTAAAGTGGTATCATAGCACTTTAAACGTTTGGTGTGAATGTGGCCTTGGTGAGATTCCTCTCCCCTTTGTGTGTGTGTGTGTGTGTGTGTGTGTGTGTGTGTGTGTGTGTGATTTTTGTTAAGTTCCGTTCCCTTCTCAATTTGGCTTTAGTTCTTTGCTGGAACAAACTGCCTTGTCCTTTTGAATTTAGGTTGATCTGATAGGCCTTGGTAATCTTCTATGTGTTCATTCAAAGCTATGTTTGATTTTTGTTTATATTACAGATTCTCCCACATAGATATCAAGGCAATGAAAACAAGTTTTCCATCCAAAACAATTACAATGAAAAAGCAAGCAAACAAGCATAGGTTTGCAGCAAAACTGCAAAGGAAGTCAACTAAAAGTTTAAAAGAGGAAGAAGAAAGTTAGATTTAATTGATGCCAATTAAGACTCACTCTCCTTTGCAGCAGGAATATGAAGGAATCACACATTAGGTCTAAAGGATATATCCAATTTTGTTCTACCACAAAAGAAGAATGCTTTAATTTTTGGCTTACATGGGTACCCAATGTTTATTCTGAGCTCCTAGATTGGGGGTAAGGATCAAATCCTATTCATCTTGAACTCAGTGGGTAACCTCCCAGTGGTTTCAAAACACAATCTTTGATCCTTCTCACTGGCAAATGAATCTCTTTTACCACACAGACAAAAACACATTTCTCAAACCAAGCCTTCTATCCCTGTCATTTTTGTCCTAGATTGTTTCTAGGACATAAGGGGAGCACATCTTGGCAGAAGAGAACTTCTAATATCTGTGCCATATTTTATAGTACAGCCTTTGCCAACCTAGTGTCCTCTAGATGCTTTTGGACTATAATTCCCATCAGCCCCTCCTTCCATTAGAGCTTATACTCAGGTCTAAAAACTTTTCATGTAAGGGAACTATGAGAAGGGACAGTGTGAAGAAAGTACAGAGTCCTTTAGATTCACTATCATTCAACCTGCATTGCCCAGCAAGACTACAAACTCATACCCTCCAACATTTCTCTGCTGAAAATAGGGACATCCTAGGCAAAAGTGGGGCATTCCAGAATCAAATAAGAAACCAGGATGGTTTCTGTAAATCCATGACTGTCCCTGGAAAATAGAGATACTCAGACGGTCTGCAAGCTAGCCCACCAGAAAGATCTTTTGCACTAGATGCTACCCAATACTCACTGTCTGGTTCCTGCAGCTTATAGCAGTGCAACACTACCTACTTTGTTGCTAAGCCATAATATTTTCCTAGGTAAGGTAGCCATTTTGCTGAATATAAGCAAATACGTGTTGCAGTCAAGATGGTAGAACAGCATTGGGAATGGTAGTGTAATAACAGCAGCTGGAGAAATGGGACTAGGCTGGGGGGGGGGAGGGGACAGATGGGCTTCTCAGAATGATGTTGGGTAGAAGGCAGAACTCTTCCCCCACACCTGAACCAAATACTCTCCTACAGCCAATCCAAAATTAAAATAGTCGTACACAGCCTTGGATCATATATTCAGAGAGACACAAAGCTTACTACCAGGTCTAAGACGTTCACATACAGCATACCCAACACATTGTAATTTTATGTTATTTTAAAAAACCCAAACTTTAGGTGTCCAGCCCAGAATGGATTGGCTATTTATTTTACTCTTTTATTTGTATTGGTATAATATAAAATTCTGAAAATCATGTAGCAGTTTCAGGTTAATTTGTTGTTATATTTGCCAGCTTATTTCATTGCATTATTAAAACATTTAGTACCGTATGTGTCATTAATATTCCAAAATGTAATTAGCATATTTAATCAAAAACAATTAGGAGCAAGCACTGCTTCCCTTTTTAAGTAATAAAATATTTATGGCTGGAATAAACAAAATGAAAGCCAAAAAGCACTTTGAGGTGTTGATTTTGTATGTGCGGAGGGGAGGGGGGTGCGGATAAAAGGGGGAAAGGAAACACATGAGAAAGAAGATAACTTCTAGTGCATAACTGCCTCTGGTGGATTTCTTCCATGGTTTGCCTCTTGGGAGTTTCAATCATTGTGTGTCAATTCCAAAGAAATAAAATTTCATTGTGGTTCCTCAATACCATAATAATACTATAATAAAAGAAGATACGTGAACTAAGCAGAGTTGTGTAAATCCCACCTTGAATTAGCTTTGCCTGGTGAGATCTTCCTTGTGGGCTATAAACACCGTGAATGCTGATTAGGGCTTGAGAATCTTGACACTAGAAACTTGACCAGAGAGGCAATAAAATTAAAAAGTAATTGATCTTATCAGAACTCTGCTTCACCATCCTCATTGCTGGGCTCAGGCGGGGGCTGCAAAAACGCCTTCTTCATATTTTTTTCCCATTTTTCTTTATTGTTGCCATGTGTCGCATTGCTTTAGAGGTATCACGAGCAGTGAGCATCTAGGACCCTAAATAACTCCACTAAACACTCAAGTGCTCAGTCTTTCCCACACGTGGATTAGTAATAAAGCACAGGATACCTGATAAGTCCCAGTATCACCTCTTTGTTTGTACACAGCAGTGCATACACTTAGACTTAATTGTATTCAGCAGGGCTGAATATATTTCCAAAATTTGTATTTGGGTGCTTTTAATCTGGAAAAACAGAGCTGGCAATATAACTGGTTTGACAGGATTCTAGAAAGTAGAGCTGGGGCCGGAAAAGCTTCACATGATTTCAAAGTAGTAAAATAAAATGTAACGTTTAAAATCTAAAACCAAAACCAAATACAAATTATTGTATTTGAACAATGTCCACCATTGTTCCCATATGCTCCCACCGACACAGCAGGATTTCACCTTCCCTCTACTCCCATGGAAGGCCTGGCTCACGGTGTGTAAGAAAAAGGACCCAGAAGTGGAGACAGCAGGAAAGACCCTGGCCAGCTCCATCACCCAAGTGTTCTTAGAAGTGAGTGAATTAAGGACCTGGCTTGGTTGTCATGCCAAAAATGGACAGTGGTATTGGCAAGCTCCTCGGACAAAAACCATATTAAACTGCAGTAAGGGAAAATTCCAGAGAGTCCAGAGTGCCAAGATTCGGACCAGTGTACCAACTATTCTGGAAAAAAATACACCAAAGAGCCAGACATTGGAACCTGGAGTTCAGCCTGGAGTCTGTGGCTGTCCCTTCAGAATGAAACCTCATGGAAATGCTTCAAAAAGTCTCCCCATACCTGCAAATCCTCCTGCACATCCTGTGTGACTCATACATGGTGATGAGGCTTGGAGAGACCCTTTGTGATATCACAAAGCCACCTCAGAAAGACCCATCTGGTGGGCAGCAACTCGGCAAGTGAAACTGAAGTGCCCCACCATCTCCAGAAATCCCTCATCCACACCTGAAGCTCTGACAGTTTCCCAGGTGAGTGACTGCATCAGTTCAAGGCATCCTATTCAGCGCCTAGGTAGGCAACTCTTTTAAGAAGGCCCCTGGTCTCCTTCCCTGTCAGTTGCAGCCCTGAATTCTCCTACATCCTTGTGAACTTCCTCATAAGGAGATAACATGTCCGGCTTCCACACTGACCCCTGCATGTGGCTACATACCAGATATCAGGGTATGTTGCTACCTCACTCTCCTAGCTGCAAACAAGGCTCTTATTCAGCAGCTACATGCCAGCATTGGAAATGCATTCCTAGCCCGACCTAGCAATGCCAGGTCTTGAACGGGGAACATTCTGCGTGCAACACATGTGCTCTGTCACTGAGGTGCATCTTTCTCTCTCACTGCCCCCCAGATCATATTTCCCCACCCCCAAATGTTGTACTTTTTCTTCCTGTTGTAGAATTCAGGCTGTTTTCCTTCAAAAGAACCAAAATAATATATTTCAAAATACTATGTGTAATGCTGCTGCCCCAAAGCATGTGGAGGAAAAAGTATAGGGAATAGGAAAACTTCTGAAATGCAGAAAACGTTTGTTTACGTCTCTAAAGAAAACAGAGTGAAAGCAAACCAGCAAATAATATATACAACAAGTCTCATGGGTAAAATTTAAACTTAAGCCCATGCTTTAACAAATTAAGAGCTAAATAATTTGCCAGTATTATAGTCCAGGCACATGAAAGCACTTCTGGAAATGAGATATATCTGTGTTTTAACAATTATATTTCCTGCACAGACAAAAAGAGAGAGAGAGCGCGTACAATATATGGTTTTATTTTGATGAATGCTACTGTAAATTACTATTAACCCTTCAGGGCCCCAGGAAATGATGTGGTCATTTGTAGCTGAGTCTGCCTGCTTTCTGTCCTTATATCTGGGAAGCAACTGAAGGAGACTGATAAAATTCAGTTTTTCAATAAGAGAATGTCATCAGGGACATCTCTGTGAATAAAAAGAGAGACGCAAAGGTTACCTCGTGTACCCTTGTAGCACAGTACATAGTGCTACATTTGAAACTTTAATTTATTGGGGGGTGGGGGGAAGAATCAAGTGTGGTGGTCAAATGGTTAAATTTTGCTCAGTAATTTTTTCATTTTTGTTAGTCATGAATATATCCAACCATACAGAGGCCATCAAAATCTTGCCACTAGAGACTATAAAGTCTACTTACATAGGGTTCCTGGGATTTTTCATGTTCTTATGGAAAATATCTCTGAAATCCCTGAGCTGAAAATTTTGATCTCATTTGTGGATGTGAGCGATACTGAGAAAGGGTTGAAGAGTGAAGAGAACACTTTTCTCGCATAATTTCATTTGTCAGGAGAATCTTGACGCTGACATTGGAAGAGTGATTTAATTGATTTTAATCATACACCTGAGATTGAGAAATTGAGCCCTCTGTCCTGAAAAATAATTCTAGGCTTCCCTGAGAATGTCTAATTCGCAGCTAATAGTTTCTTTCTCCCCCGCTCCTTGAAGTTTTGTTATGAAGTTTAGGAATGCAGATGAAAGACTGACACAAAGAAATATTTACCACAGCCTCCAGATTAGCAAATCACTCTCACAGCTTCAGTGCATACATACATAATAGAGCTGGAGCAGTGTTTTGGACAGTAAACCCATTAACAATTTATGTTTTGCATATGGGAAATAGACAGCAATATGGTTTTCTGCATTGGGAATCATTCATAATGATTAATATCCTGGGATCAAGGGAGGCTAGTCAGGCGTTCATCAGGGCTGCAAACTGAAGTGGTCTAGTCAGGGCCAGCCCTACCAGTAGGGAGAGGGAGACGGCTGGTTTGGCTATCACGAAAAGGCACCAGATTTTTAATTTTCAAAATTATTGTGATTATTATGATGGACAATAAATAATGGCAAGGAAGGTCGTTGCGCTGTTTTGTGAAATTTCTCAGCTGCCCTGAATGCTTGACTTTGGGGGTGGGGTGGGGGGCACAATTTGCTGCTCCACTGTCTTGGGCCTGATGGAAGAAAAGAGGTAACCTTTTATGTTTGTGAAGATTCAACTCTTGTCACTTTCATCCTGCCCAACTAAATGTTGTACCATTAAAGAATATGAACATGTCTAAACATATAAGTTTAAGCCGGATGACTTGCTGAATGTCAAAGAGCCAAAATATTTCACACCTGCCTGACAGGAAAATGACCTTCATGTACTATTATTAACTATGATTCAGGTGGGATTAAGGTCAGCAAGATTCCCCACCACCACCATTCAAGCCAAATGTTCTAATAATGGACGAGAAATATTTAGCATTGCTCTGCAAGATTCCCATACAGGTTTGTGATGTTAAACAAGATATTCAAAATATGCTTCTTTCCCTCCCATGGCCTAGCACATTTGCACATTTGGTAATAATGGGTGTTTTTTGGGGGGACGGATGGACCGAAAGCTCTATCCAGAGCTTGTCTGAGGCCTGGGGCAGGAGTCTTGTTAGAATAAAGTAATAAACTCAAACAAAAAAAGCACCCTGTCCCTGGTGGGAGTCTTTGGCCAACTTAGCCCTCTGAGGCCTGGGACCTGACTTTATCATTTCCCTCAGTTTTTCTGCTCCCTCCTGTTCTCCAGAATCTCAGGCCCACTTGTCCTGTGCCTTGAACCCATGCCATCCCAAGGTTGAGAGAATGCTCTAGTGTGAGGATGCTGCATTCTGTAGTAATATCCCCCTTTGGGGCAAGGGGGTTGAGACAGTGGCTGTAGTGATGTGCATGATGTCCATTTTACAAAAACTCTATGAATGTCACTATCATCTAGGAGAGTTCATACCAGGCTGTGGGGACCAGTGCATGCTATGCACCAAGACCAGGGCTTCATTAGATATTAGCGCCATGGAAGAAATCTGGAATATGTGAAATGATAACAGAAAAAAGTGCCTTGGAGCAATTGCAGAGTGCCGTTCCTTCAAAAGCAGATTACGCACATCTGTGAGAATTTTGAGGGTAGGAGCTGAGAATCCAGGCAGGTTTGAAATCTGCTAGCTCTCATTTTAGAGATTAAGCATTGCATGAGATTAACTGCAATTTTGATTTTTCTTCTAGTTAAAAATAATGTTAGAAGATGGAATCCACACACACACACACACACACACACACACACACACTAAAATGTGCTGACTTTTAACACGAGCTAATCGATGCAACCATTGCAACAGATGTAAATTAGCTAGTGGCAGCATTATGGTGTATGCATCCATCCATACAAGTGGATCTAGGACATGCAGATGTGACCAAGATGCTTAAATTTCATGTGACTAGTAGCCCTGTGAAATAATTTCATTTTGTTGCTGTTTTGCATGCTCTTCTATTGCAAAGCAAGCAAGGCAGAGCTGAAAGGATTATCCTGAAAGGCTTGCATTTGTCAGGTCTACAATGAAGATGTTCTGAGTCTTCCATCTGAGCATGCACTCAGTGACCGGCCCAGCATAGTTGCAGAATGGTCCTATTTATAAGCAATGGTAAATGCTTGCCAGCACAAAGCTGTCCCATTCTTAATAGCTTTAGAGATGCAATGTGAGCCTTAAAGGGCATGGCTAGTGGTCATTCTCCCCTCTCCCCTCCATGCTCTCATATGCTGCCCTACCCTCTTTATGGGCTTCCTGAAGCAGCAACATGTGGGGTTGCAGCTGAATTGGTGGAGGCATTTGGACTCACATCAGAGATCACCAGTAACTGATGAGGGTGCTATCTTAATTTAACAACCATAAAACACTGAGAAAACCCTTCTGTAATATTTAGCAAATATCATAAAGTTAGTTAGTAATTAGAATAACCCAGATAGCATTTCCTCCGAGTTTCCCCTTAAAGTACTTTGTTCTGGGGGGAAAGGTAACCATCTATTTCACCACAGTAATCAGTATTTCATATTGCAATCATTCATTTTTGCTAACTTGTTAAATCTAGCATCATACAGTATGCAATGGAAGAAGAAAGATACGCAATCTGGGTGTTTGACTGGGGAAAGGTCTTACGCACAGTGCACAAATTTGCACAGACTGATTGAACCCAAATGCTTGTATAATAATCAGACAATGTTTGTAGAGTGATTTGAAGGTGAAACATAGTGTGTGGAACATTATTCATTATTATTATTTTATTTTATTATAATATAAAGGGTCATTGTGCAAAGAAGCACAACAATCTTTATGATGCCCATTCATTTTGCTGACTTTTTTGTCATTATCCTCCTTTGGTGATTAAGTGTCATTTGTCTTATAATTTTAATGTTATCTTTAACACACATAATAAAGTTTACATAATTATAGCCTATTAATATAATTTGCATGCATGTTACCCGGAAGGCGAAGAAAATGTTTCATCACCAGGCATGTAATTTGCCTTCTTTAACTATTTTTTTTTATCATCTTCATCAATAAATTGGCAGCCTTAATAAATGAGGATAACCTCACTAAATTCTCTTTGGATTCTTTTCAAGGATTCTGAGACATAGAGAATGTGGCTACGAAATACAGTAGGTGTTAAAACACCGTCTCTTCTGCATAAAGTTTAAAATTTCCATACATTTGCCATATAGAGTGTCAGCCAAAGCAAAAACAATGGCCACTTTTTTGGGGAGGGAGACACAGCCCTTTCATAGCAAAGCTACTATAAGACTTTGACTTTTAAATAATGTACAGGCTGGACTCAGAGAAACAGGAATCAGCTTAAGGTTCAAAAGGTAGGTTCAAAATATTACACCATGTTTTGCAAAAGTGTTAATGTGTCCCTCCACCCCCTTCCCCTTTCTTGGTAAATGGCAAACGTTTACAACCCAACTAAAACAGTGCCAGGAGAAATCCTGTGTTTGCTCTTTGGAAGATATTCAATAAATTATAGTGAGCTGCAAATGTCATTGGATAGGGAATGGAAAGAGCTTTACCTTTAAGTCTTTAAGTAAAGACTTGCAGCTGGTGCAGCCGCTCAGTAATCCCTAATGATAAGCTCCTTTTAATGCGAGGGTGAGGCAGTTTTCACATGGATACTACTGCATTAACCTTACCCTAGGTATGGTGCAGGTGAAAAGCAGCCGTGTACTCAGCAGCTTTTCCTACCCCTGCTTTATTCCCCTAATGCATCTCAAGCCTCCTGTAAAAGATCCCCTTATACCAAGGCAAAAAGATTGCAGTTCAAGCCTATTATCAACAAAAACCTGCCAAAGGGGCTACATTGTCAGACTTTATGGTGGTACTAACTATTCTGTTGTTCTCAGGAGACCAAACTTAGACCATTAAATTCCCTTCATTTGTGATATCAGTGACCTGGACGGCAGACATAGGTCTTTTGATGTAAAAATGCTACTGCAGGAATCAATGGTACCATCTAGTTTCCCCTTAACGTATATCATAAAAGTGTAATGGTGCTCTTCCAAAGAAAAAGTGACACTCCTCTTGTATAATACAATTATACGAGGATGATGTTTTCCGGGGAGTTTATTTGATATTATGATGTGCAGAGCCTTTGCCCATTAAAATAAACTATGAAGCTGACTTCACTCTATTACTTTCAGTAGGCTAAGTGTATTGTCTCTAGTAGAGTATAGATAATTTTCATGCAACAGGGAGCTATTTCCATATCCTCTTCATGTAACAGATGAGCTTATAAATAGGCTTGGATTTACTCAAAAACCAACAAATGCACTGTCTACAGACACATTTAAGACAAAGGCTGTTTTCCAAATGGTCTTCTTTGATATGGAGGTTCCCATGAAATGCTTAGTTGAGTTGACGGATTCCCACTATTTATAGTAAATGTGCCACATATTGAAAAATTGCATTGCTTTTTTTTTTCCTCCCTGGAAGATTGCCCCCCCCCCCCCCGCCACACACACACCATTTCTATCAGAAGACCCTTCATGTATACCCAGAAATCCTCAGAGCTAAAGCTATTAGTAAACAACACACAGTGATAGCTCACTAGCAAACAGCGAACAGGTTTACAATTAATGAAATTGCTGGAACAGAATAAACAGAAGAGGTAACTATGGTTGCACGTTCATGGTTTAGCACAGACAACAACAACTCTGCTTGGATGATGCATTCTGCAATGATAACCTCCTGAAGCAAAACATTATATATATATAAAAAACACCCCAGCACCACCACCACAGTAACAACAAAATGAAAAATGATGCGATGCTCTGATGTTCCAGTGTTTGCCAGAGGCTCATGCGTTCAGACTAAAACACTTAGAGGGGAAAGTGTGAAAACTAGTTTTATTGCTCTCCTATGCAGGGTTTAGAGTGTAATTTTTAAATGGTTCCATTTTATACTGTAGGGGCAAAATTAAAGCAGTCATAAGTCTCATTGTAGTCTTCATTTTCTCCTTCGCTCCCTTCATGCAAGTAACTTGAGACTTCTGAATCCATTAGGGAGAGCAATACCTACAGCAACATTCACCTCTCTAGAGGGGAGGGATGTATATTTTTCTTTGCCAGCCTTTCCCTTTCTCTCTCTCCTAATTTAAGACCCATCTGTAATAGTGGCAATAGCTTTTAGCCTAGGACTGGTAAGGCTCAGGTTATTCATGGGATGAGCCATAATACAGTGAGCCATAGGGTGAGGTGGAAGACTTTTGGCTTATCAGTGTGCAACACAATAGCCCAAAAGGGAACATCACAACCCTTGGCTTCAATCCTTTTTCTAGGCATCCACCTCTTTTGCATGGTTTGGAAACAGAATCCCATCTCTTTTTAGCCATATGGCCTATTTGTACATTTGCACATCCAGTGCAGTTGATTCATACATGGTACTCAGTTTCTGCACATGGAGTTGGAATGCACCAGCTATATCATAGCAGCTGCACCTGCACATAACACTAAGCAGTAGTTTGTGTAACAAACAATGAGTTGTCCGATAGACAAGGCTTGTTTCTCCAAAGCTTGATTTCTTTTCCAATTGCTCTTGCCTTGTGCTTCTGTAGCTTAAAATGAGCATAACTGGTGGAATGGCCAAACAAACCATGGGTTAAGCAAGACTGTTGGGTTCAGAGCCATTACTAAAGCAAGCCATAATTCATAAATCAACAATAAACCATGACTTCACGTTGTGATTTATGCCCCCCTCAATCACATTCTTCAGGGCTTGGTTCACTCATTAAAACTAACAATAGTTAGGATAAACAAACCGTGACCTAGCATTATGTGTGAACCAGGCAACTGTGTATTTCAAATTCCTCAGGGAATACTTATTGGGCTGTATGATTTTCTAAATGTGAAAATGACCCTTGGCTTCTGTGCCTCCTGTTCTTCCCAATGGCTTCTAGTTTCCTAACTCCCCATAACTTCTTTTTAGGTAAATCATCCCTGTGTGCTCCAGCTATCCCTTTACCACCATCTCATTTATCTCGAAGTGAGAAAGAAATTAAATCCTAGAACAAAAAACAAAACAAAAACCCTTGATATTTGCAGCTGGAATACATTAACTATACAAAGCACAATTCTACAGATTGTGTAATTGGATAATCAGACCACCAAATTTTCATTTCCTGGTTGCTTAATGTCATTTTTTAAAAAGATGTATAGCAATCTAAAATGCAAGCTTTCTTAGAGTGACAAAAAGGGATTATTCCAAGTTAAAATATTAGAAAACCATACATTGGAGGCAACCTGTGCCAGATTTCAAAGCAGCATGTTCACTTGTTCCTTCAACCTTGGTATTATTGCTTCTAATAATGGCCCAAAGGTTGTGGCCACTGTACCATCAAGAATAGGAAAATTTGTTCAGTTGGCATGTTTTGCAGTCTCTTAAACTGATTGTTCATGATTTCTTAGGTAAACACTAGGCTATAAAAAGCACAAGCTCTGAAGAAGTAAAGTGCCATGTATTATTATTATTTAACCATAAGAAATCAAAGCCTCTGGCCACTTCACTTCCTTTACAGCTCATAACACCTTCTACAGAAGTTTCAGAAGCTAAAAGACTGACTCCACACCAGATCAGACCAGAGATACAGTAAAATAAGTCAAGGAAAATTCCCACCTATATATGGCTGAATGACTCCTTGAGCAATAAAATGTCATTAGTGACTATAAAATGCTACAGGGGGATGATGGAGGGCACTCTGAATTTGGCTTTCTACCAGTAAAGTCGGTACTGAGAACTCATGTGCCAATTTGCAGTCCCGCTGACTCTCTTTCTATAGCTATTTCATTTCTCAGTCATTGCCATAGTAATTTGATGCTCAATTTTTCCCCTTCCTGCATCAGTGCCACATATTTCACCTTGATACAATGATGACTGTTCCCCCTTCTCGTCCTTTTGTTAGCCTCTACTACTGTTTAACACGAACACGAGGGATTGCTGGCTTAGAGAAAACTTAAAAAGGGATGGAACCCTCAAAGGAACCTTAGTCATAGCAATGAAAAAGCTACCATTGACAGAAGTGGAGCGAAATTGTCCTCACAATGGTATGCACAGCAACTTATATATCTCTTTCCACCTCTTCTATTATCCTGTTAATTTTTGTTTCTGAAGTTTTTCACCATTTTATTAATGAGTCATGGTTCACCTAATGAACGAGTTGTAGGGCTTATGGAAAGAACTTCCCAGATTCAAAACTATTATCTTCCCAAATTCAGGTAACTTATGCCGATAGCATTAGAGGATAATATGAGGAGCACAACAAATCATGACTTTGACCTTCTGCCTTGCAGCATCCGTCTTCGTGCCATAAACTGTGTTTCTCCTCTACCAGCTTGAAACAAGCATGCAGAGACAATTAGTAACACTGCTGTTCCTGAAATTAGGCAGTAATGGAAATAATGGCTGAGTACTGTGATTCTAGGAAAATACAAAATATTACTTTGAACATTCTGACAAAATAAAATAATAATAATAATAATAATAATAATAATAATAATAATAATAATTTATTTCTACCCCACCCTTCTGGCTGGGTTTCCCCAGCCATTCTGGGCAGTTTCCAACAAAAGATTAAAAATACATTAAAACATCAGTCATTAAAAACTTCCCTAAACAGGGCTGCCATCAGATGACTTCTAAATGTCAGATAGTTGTTTATTTCTTTGATATCTGAAGGGAGGGCATTCCACAGGGCGGACACCACTACCGAGAAGGCCCTCTGCTTAAATCCTTAGTGTTTCGGCTGAACCTGTCACATAACCATCAAGGAAATGTCTGATATTCTCATGCTGTATCAATGATCATTGGTGTCCTCACAGTATTTTAGAGTTTTAACATATTTGGCAGCACAATTCCTGTGCAATACAAAGCAATTGTGCCACAGACTTCACCGCTTAGAAATTCTGAACATTAAGCAGTATATAAATTTGTGAATTAAAACTGGTGAAATAGTCATGCTAGACATCCCCAACGGTATGTACTTCAGAGTGCTGTGAAAGTTCAATTAAATGCTCATGCATAACCATTTGCTTCAGTTTCTTAAATTCTACACATGCACGAAATATGGATGCACAGGGAATCCCTCTGCATATTACTGGATCTGCCAAATGTGTTGTTGACTCCAGAATTCTAGAGGAAATGAATTTCCAAGTGCCAGACTAACCAGGAACAGTTTTCTTAGAGGGAATTCAAAGCAATACTAGAGGCAGTCTCATATACATATTCTTACACAAAGAGCTAAGATGGGAGTATCTTGTCATTGTGGTCCTTATGATGGTCAATACACCAGTGTTATAGTTTCTTACAACTGAGCAGTGTAGTGGAGTCACTAATTTTGTTCTTATTGTATAGTATACTAAGCACGATAATCAATCCAGCCCTAGCAAGGGGCATAAACTCATATTTCTACTTGCTGGGAATTTAAAAAGTGCTTCTGCTTCTTCTTCTTTAAAAAAAGTAAAATCTATGCATTCCAACAAAGGAGACCATGTTGACTTAGTTCTTCATTGTTTTCTTGTCAGAATCTGTTTTCCTCAATTAATGGCTCAAAATGCTTCTGATCTTAAAATGTGGATAAAATTATGCCAACCCTGTCTGCTCTTTTACAGGCAATTTGACAGCTCTGGTTCTTGCCAGCGTTCTATTTTTCTCTGCTATCTTATTCCTTCCAAATGCTATCTGGCAGTATGTTACTAAGAAATTAGCCTGCCTCCCTACCTCTGATTGCCCAGATGGACATCTTAGAAAGCTAGAGAAAAGCAACTTGACAACTGGAAACCAGCCAGTTCTCAGGAAAGATGCATTGCATTGAGCATAAGGGACCAAAATGTTAAAGAATTAAAGTAACAGAAGGTGTCAATGCTGAAAGAGTACTGATTAACAAGGTGGCGAGTTCAAGGGGAACTATTAGTATTTTACACATTTAGTATGTTATATACTAAAGCCTCTCATGCAGTAAGATGCATTAGCCTCAGAAGAGAATGGGAAGTAGAAGCAACAGCACCAGTGGCACCGGTTATTTCTTTCCAAAGCAGCAATAAATTGCTCACTTTCCAATTCCATATTTGAATTTGGACTGATGGCTTTTCAGCAATATAATGGTAGGCAAGTTTTGGGGTTTGTTTTTTAAAGAGGTAGTGCACTCAGTATTCTCAAACTGTTTTTTGGGTTCAACCTCTAAAATTCTGTGTTGCTGGTCCTCTGAAAGCCCACACAAGCTAGGCTGCATAATGGTTGACTACAGAACAGGTTGAAATCTAGCCCTCCTAGCTGCAGCAATACAAATCAAGCCGCAAACCACTAGAGTCAATGCAAAAGTGGGTACAGACCAATTATTTGAGGTGTTTGTACTAAGAATTGGAACCACAATTTCCTGGGTGCTCAAGAGGAAAAGTGCATCTATCTCAGCATCACAGAAGCTACTGAGCTGCTCCTGTGTGGCACACCTGTATCAAAAGTTGCTTTGGAGGGTGTTGGGCACAGGGCTTCCAATGTTCCTCTGCAAATGAGACTGCTAAGATTCTTCCACTTCTCTTATATTTCCTCTTCTACTTGCTGTGGTCAGCATAACTCTAGTTTTGCTCAAGAGTAGGAAAGGGAAGACACATCAGCTCACCTCTCTACCCCTCCACCTCCTGCTAAGCAGCAGTGACCCAAATGACTAGAGGTTAGCTGTGCAGCAGTGGCTTAGCCCACCATTTACTACTGGGAACAGTCACAACCTTGTGTGGTGCCTCGGAACGTCTAAAGTTATATAAACACATCCCTGCCGCAGCACTTGGCAGCCTCTATCTACAAGTGAGCCAGTCATCAGAACAAACCATTTCTGGTACTGGTGTTCTGGCAAAACAAACCTCTTTTTGCAACCCTGCATCTCAAACAGTCCCTTAGGGTTGGACTCTCTTTCCCATTAACTTCAGTGCAATGAAAATAGTTTGTTTTTAAATGCACTTTGATGTACAGAAGTCATGCTATGTTGGGTATGGTGAAATAAATTGTGCATCGCTCAATTACATCCCTCACACCCCAAATAAACCTATGTGCGAATATGACTCTGTTTGCCCTGAGTGAACGTCACAATTTCCACTAACGCAGAAGAGTCAACACTTCCTTGCGTGGGCAACTAGCCTTAAATTTATTTAATCTCAGATACACACAATAATTTAGATTGCCAATAACTGGGACAAACCATCCCACCCTAATCCAAAGATTTTTTTTATAGATTGTGTCAACAATCCCAGAACTGTTGAGTCCCTTGGGAGCGAGTAACAATACACAATGCTCCAGCACCTGAGCATTGTGCATTAGTGAATAGTGTGAAATAATAATAATTTTCAATATGGCAAACACGAAACATGGGCTATGAATTCCAGTGCTAAGATCTGGTGGTGACATAAGCTGAGACTCAGAACAAAAATCCATCTAAATTGTTCTGAATTTAAACACTGGTTTTCATCCTTTTGGGACAATTTATGCTTTAGGCAGAGCTTTTCTACAAGATTTCATACTGCATGTGTGCATATTATACCTCCAAATTGCCTCCAAGCTGACAATCTTTTCTGGTGCATTATGACTTTGCTGCCGAAGATCTACCTAGCCAAATTAAAAATAATCCCTAAAGAAAAAGAAAAGGAGGGGGACTTTCAACATGGCCTATTGTGAGGCACCTTTGACCTTGCAGAAGATATTCAAATCTTTAAGCAAGACTGCCAGTGGTAGCGCAAGCCCTGTACAAACACCCTGCATCTTGATTGATAAATATGCTATGTTTACCCTGTGATTACTGTATAGTATTTTATGTTCTTGCTAATTTATTTGGAACTCTTAACCTGTTAGGTTATAAATTCAGCAGCATTTGATAATGAACCATGTTGAAATAAATCAGCATCTGGGGAGGGGGGGGGGGCGGCAGAATATCCTAAGGAACTCTGCAAAAGAAAAAGAAAAATCACTTCATAGATCTCAGTGTATGAAAAGGTGTGACAGCCAAGACAGACAGACATATTAACCTTTTATAAATCCTTGGCATCTAATCCCTGTAAGTATTACTTCATACAATTCTTCCATAAAAGAGGCATATATAACATTAAAGCTCCATATCACTAGTAGCTTTATTACTGAAAGCCAACACTTATAGACAGCCTGAGAAGTCTGGGAGGCAGAGAAGACACATCTATGCTCATATGTGTATTAGATGGATTTCCTTTGGTACGGATCATGTTATTTAGATTGCATATCTCCAATTCTGTTTGGAAGCAAATCTGGTGTGTGTGTGTTTGCCTCTGTTTCATAGGGCACCTGGACAGACCTTAGTGGAACATGGGTCTCTATTAAGCTGCTGTTCAGTAGTTTGGTGGTATTCAGACAATATTGAAACATTCCCAAATGAACTTTGCAGGGAGACATTTTCATTCGCTGCCTCCCTCCTCATGCATATTAACAAATGGTATGCAAGGCCTCATTTAATTCACTGATTTTACATTCGGATCACTTTCTCTTTTACAGCTATTTTTACCGGGCTTCATTAATCTTTGTTGAATACAATGGCATACATCTTTAATGCGGCCGCTGTCAAGTCATATTTCAGTAAGAGCTGCAAACTGAATGACAGCAAGCAATATTAATAAATTTAACATAGACTATATCAATTTTTAACAGAATGAATGTGGAAGCTAAATGTATTATTTTTCGTTTAAATCATAGGGTTTATCGCCAGTTAAGTAGCAGCGATTTCAGGAAACTTGTGACGTGCCGTACAAATAGATTTACATCTCATTAATAAGTAAATTAGGCAAATGCCTTTCAAGTTCAGACAAGTACATAAGTGTAATCTCCATATTAAAGGAGTAGTCTTTGATAAACCACGGAGGAATTGCAGCAGCCAACTATGTGACATGTTGCCAGAGCCTGAACTCTTCCACATTCCCACCTTTAATTATACTGGTTCATTACTAAAGAGATAAGTGTCTCTCCAGTTAAGATTCTATAAATGAACACCATGAGGGCACCTCCCAAATCATTTTTGAAGAAACCATGAAAAGGTGATAACGGTTATGAAGGGGGGGGGGGGACGACGACGACGACGAATTATCACCTGCTCTCTTTCTTCCTTCTCTGTAATAACATTAAAACATTAAGATGAATTCTTTTCTTTAAAAAAAAAATCTCAAAAAGGAATTGTCCATTCAGTAGCCTATTTTGTTTAAGATTGGAAAAGGTTGAGGAAAGGGGGGTGGGGGGTGGTGCGAGAAGAAAACATTTGCGATTAAAAAAGAAAAGAAAAGAAAATTCTTCCATAAATCCCAACAGAGATAATTTGCTGCAAAATTTAAACCCAGTGAGAACTTGTCTGTCTGTGTTAAATAAAAAAAAGTTACGGTTGGTAGGAGACATGTTTTTGCAGTAGCTTTAGCGATTATAGGAAATTACATGCAAAGCCAGAGTTCTGATCCTAAGTTAATTTATAATTGGAAAAAACTTATTAATTAGCTATGGCATTCTAATTAAGAATTAGAATTAGAGGAGTGTGTGTTAAAAAGCCAGTCAATACCCAACTGTCAGTATATTTTTTTTATTAAAAAAAACCCTTCCGACAGCTCTCAGTCCACTTCCCCTCCCTTATTTTTTATATTCATATATATATATATATATATATATATATATATATATATATGTAGGTTTTGGTGTCTTCGGGTGTCTTCCCGTGTAAGAGTTGGGGTGTCTAGGCGACGTTTCGACGAGGTCTCACTCGTCATCTTCAGGCTGGTGCTTTCGGCTTCTTGTTACCAGCCTGAAGATGACGAGTGAGACCTCGTCGAAACGTCGCCTAGACACCCCAACTCTTACACGGGAAGACACCCGAAGACACCAAAACCTACATTCCTGTACCCGTGAAAATCTACGAAAGCATATATATATATATATATATATATATATATATATATATATATATATATGCATATGCTAGTGGGAACTATCTTTTCTAGAATATAGATAGCCAAAGAAATACTGTTAACAGGGATATATATTTAAGTCACAATGCACACCATTTCAAACATGGGCTGCATACTTTTGACATTCAGAGCTTAGCTTGCATCTTTAACAAGTGCACATAAGGTCCTTTTGTGCATGTACAGGGAGGCTCCCAAATATGATCAGTACAGAACACACCAGACGCCTTCCGAGAGGCATTTATTTCATGCATATGCAGAATATACAAAGATATGTAAGCACCAAGACAAAGGGGGATGATTCTGCTTTTGCTGCCTCAGATGGGGCAGGGTTAGACTGGTGTGCATCAATAGTTGTACTGTATGCATATCATCAGTGCACAGTGATTTGTACTGAAAAGCAGATGTGGAAAATTTCCCCCCTTTTTAATCCCCTCCTCCCTGATAAAAAAACCCTCTTCCTATAAGCTGGCCGCAATGCTCCCTTAAAAACGCCATTGTGTCTCCTGATACTTACTTTCACAGTGCTAGAATATTTGATAGGAAATTAAACATTGTGTGTGTGTGTGTGTGTGTGTGTGTGTGTAAGTTATCTAAGTTATTACTCTGCTATACAGTTTGTGTAAGGAAAAAATACCCCATTTTGAGACATATGCTTTAATCTGAAACATACTGTTTTCTTAAATGAGAGAAAGAAATGAGTCGGGACTCATTTTTCATATTAAAATAATTGTTAAAAATATAAGCGGAACTCTAAAAAGAAATCTTGACAAGCTATTCCTTCTGACCCCCTCCTCAACCAAGTACTTTTTTAAAACTCACACCTGCATATTCCTCACTCTGAGTTTATTTTCAGGGTAATTCACACATAACAAGAAATCCTGGTTTGGCATGATGTGAGCAGCAGTTCTGTCTGTCCAGCTGCCTGTCTATCTTGTTTGTTTGTTTCATTGCATCTATATCTCACCTTTACTCTAAGGTGGTTTGTATGGCTTTTCCCTGCCCCAATTTATCCTCACAACAACTCTGTAAGGTAGGTTATGCTAAGAAGTAATGACTGGCCCAAGGCCACCTAGTGAGTTTCATGGCAAAGGGGCAATTAGAACCCTAATCTCCCAGGTGCTAGGCCACCACTGTAACCACTACACCACCCTGTGTTGCAGAAGAAAAATAGGGAATAACATATTTAAATAGCCTATAACTAATTTAATTAATAGTTTTATATATAAAAAATGCTTCCAGTTACCCCAATCATTAAAACATAGTAACAACCCCCCCCCCCAAAAAAAAAGAAATTGACAAAAGAACACTTGCTATTTGGCATCTAAGTAGGCAAAGCAGTGTCTGTCTACAGTCACAGGTTAAGTCAGGTATCAGTGCTGCTTCAGATTACATCTGTACTTAATTAGAGTGTGCCATAGCTAAGTGAAATGCTGATTCAGACTGCTATTGTCCTATATGCTGAACATGTGAATGAATGGCCCCTACCCCTGTCTTCTGTCTGGAGAGTGAAGGATCTGAAGCAAACTTTCCCCTTCATTCTGCTCTCTTTCCATCAACAACTGCATGGTGGTATTTGAATACATGCATCCCAACCCAAAGTGCTCCAGAGCTACATTGTGCACATGAGATCGAGTGCAAACGTAGGTGGGCTTTCTTATTCACTTCATTGCTGAATACATCATTGTTGCATGTGCAAAGCCTGTTGCTAAAGTTCAAGTGCATTAGACAATCTTTACTTCTGTGAGAAGTATGTGTGCATAGCATAATCCCTGTGTGTACACTGAGGACTCGGATTAAATTCTGGGATTTTAGGGGGAGGGTGTTTTAGCCATTTCTGCAAATCTTTAATGAAATAATAATTACATGTCAAAACAATGCAGATAGATACTGGTTCTTCCTAGGAAGATAGACAGATCTAATCACATTGCATTCAGGTAAAGGGCTTGGAAGTTTTCAGAAGCAATTGCCCGAACTGATGTGATCTCATAGAATGTGCACAAACATCTCAACTGCTTAAAGAAACAATAAGGCCAGTATTTTTCTGCAAGGGAAGAGAGACTAGTTTGTCTAAGATTAAAACTTTACATAAATTGTAGGGAGAGGAGGAGCTATTGGAGAGGTTGGGGTTAGCAATTTAAACCAGGAGATAGAGAAACTATCACTGCAGAATCTATAGATAAGGTCGCTGGTCACTGAAAGAACAGACAGGAAAAGTAGCAAATGTAAAAACGGGAACCTAAGAGAAAGAAAAAAATGGAAGAAGAGGAGAGCTGAAGAAAATGACATAGAAGGCAGAAAACTGAGAAAATCAAGTTGGGCAAGCAATGGAATGGGGAATATATTTATTATGGCTGGAAAACAGTTCGAGAGGCTAGCTGAAAGTGTCATGAGAGAATAAGAGGGGGGTTGAGAAAGAGGGATTTGAGAAACTGTGCTGATAGTGGTAAAGAATGGAGTGAGCTGGAAGAAATTGGGAAAGTGGCAAAGCCTTATTTATTGCCATGGATGTGAAGTATTGGCAGGAAGGGAAAGAATTCTGGAAACTAGGGTACAGTGAGACCAGAGTAACAGGTCCATATCATTTTCAGAAATACACAAACATACATACAATGATACATCAACTCTAAGACAGCAGCAAGGGCCAAGGCAGAGTTTGATTTAAACTAACTAGACAATTATTTTATTGCAAGCTTCTACTATATGTAATACAATTCAATATGAAACACTTCTTGCCTTGCAGAACCCTCTTATACTGATGGCTCAACTAACTCATGCAATTGGTCCTCCTAGTGCTATTGATCCAGTGAAGGCAACAGCTGACAGAGGAAGGTTGGGGGTAGTGATGGGAGAATCAGTCAGTTCCATTTTCTCTCCATTTCTCATTTTTCCAATCTTAAATTCAGTTGGAATTTTTTTTTATATCAAAAAGTCCTCATGAAAATCGATCAGGATTTTAGAGAGAAATTCTCATTATATATGTCTGTATGCAATTTTGCCTAATATACACATATAATGCATTTTTGTATGCTATTT
>NC_139556.1:45244710-45254710 GCF_965112155.1 Podarcis liolepis | reverse complement strand
ACTATCTCATACTTACTAGAAGGAGAAAATTCTGAAATTTTGCCCATCTCCCAAACTCAACAAATCTCTCACCTCCTCACCCCTACCCAGATTCACAGGGGATGGATGGTCTTGCAAATGTGCTTTTGTGTGTGTGTGTGTGTGTGTGTATTTTGTGTGGATATTTGGCCCAGCTTGAGTTCTTCTATGTTGGATAAAAGCAGCAATGCAAAAGCCAGCTGCAGGTGGCTGGAATGCAAAACAGGATGTTGATGTGTGGAACTGTACTGTTGGGAAAAAGGGGGAGTCTATTCTCTGTACTGAGCACCGGATGTTAGCTCAGTGTGTCATCTGACCTGTACTGGAAGTACAGGGGCGGAGTGGTGTCTCTTCTGCTGGAGTCTGGAGAGTGCAGTCACGTTTCTATGTACTGCTGAAATGACAGGAATAAAAGACATGTAAATAGACTCCTGTCTGTCTCATTTCCCCTCCCTGGGGGGAATGCAGGGAGAGAGAAGCAGAAGGTGTGTTCTTCTCACGTCTGGCGAGGAGAATCGCTGTTTTACGACCTTGCCTGCCGGGAGACGTAGACGGAAGGTCAACAAGTATCTCACTCGGTTTGCCTGGGGGAGGCCAGTTACCTCTGACTGCGAGCTGAGATACTGACAGTATCCAACTTTAGTCATACTCAGAATAGACCCATTGGAATTAATGAATATACATTAGTCTTGCCCATTAATTTCAATGTGTCTGTTCTTATTATTACCAACACCGGATACTGACTTTGGATGCAACCCTTAATCTTCTTCTTTTAAAATACATGAGGTGGTAGTTTAGGATTTTTTTTTCTGCTTTTTTAACAACAAAAGTGAGCTTCGCTGTCACTGTCAGCAGCCCAACCATGTTCCTTGGACAGAATGTCCCATGAGAGTGACAGCTATTCACTATCTCATACTTACTAGAAGGAGAAAATTCTGAAATTTTGCCCATCTCCCAAACCCAACAAATCTCTCACCTCCTCACCCCTACCCAGTTTCACAGGGGATGGATGGTCTTGCAAATGTGCTTTTGTGTGTGTGTGTATTTTGTGTGGATATTTGGCCCAGGTTGAGTTCTCCTATGAGTTGCAGCCCGTCTCTTATATACTGACATTTGAAAGTGTTCTGAACGATTTCAGAAATTAGATGGAATCTATTGTCCCCTCTACTCTGTGGGTACAGAACAGACAGGTGTCCTGACCAGATGTGATGTCCATCACCAAGGGGAAGCGATGGCCCAACCGAGATGGAGACTATTTGGCCCAAAGTTCTAGCATAGACTGGAAGGCAAGCCAAGGCCCCTGGACAAGGAAGGGAGCAAGGTGCTGGTTCTGGACCACAGCAGGCTTGCAGCTAAGACAGAAAAAGCAAGTTCTCTAAGCAATATATTGGAACAACTGATACCTCAGATGAAATCCCCACTCCCTAAGTTGAAGCCCTAACTCTAATTCCAGAACTGTGGGGTGGGGTGTGCTTATTCCCCGGTTAGAAAAAGGACTCCAAGTGTGCCTAGAGGCATTATTAATACTAATCACACATTACAGTGTGGTAAGCAATAATCAAAAACAGTTTCTAGCGAGGAGCCCTCCTTCAAATTAAGTCATGTAACAATGTTTCAGAAATGCACATTTAGGTCTAACAGGGAAACTTCCTTTTGTACTTTTTCTTTTATAAAACACAGGCAACAACAACAGCAACAAACATACAACCACCAATATAGTTTTATCAGATCTTCTCCAGTAAGTAAAGGCAGGTAATGGTGACAGGTAAAGACAGGTAAGGGCTAGGTTTATATCTTTAAAAGCAATATGGTTCACAGTTATACCGGGATATCTAAGTGCATTGCAATTTCCTTCTTAGGGAGGTTGTAGAATCACATTCCTTGGAAATTTTCAAGACAGTCAAGTATCATGTATGGGCCTGATTTCCCACCCTTCTAGCAAAAAGAAAAGAGAAAAAAATGTGTGTGTGTGTTGGATGAAACTGTGAAAAGTTCACATGTTGGGGGTGGGGCTTCACAAAGGGATGGTACTGATAGACTACATAACATAGTATGCCCTGCCAAGTGCTTACTAGTTGCACCACTGTACTGTTTGCAAGAGGGCCACTTATACATCAGCTAAAAAGGGAGCACAGAACCACACAACATTTCCATATGCTAAATTATATGTGTAGATACAGATGTAGCAATAAATATAATTTAAATAGAAATACAATACAGTCATACCTCTGGTTACAGACGCTTCAGGTTGTGCGTTTTCGGGTTGCACACCACGCTGAACCCAAAAGTATCGGAATGAGTTACTTCTGGGTTTTGGTACTCACGCATGCACAGAAGCACCAAATTGCACTTTGCATATGTGCAGAAGCACCGAATCGCAACCCCACGTGCGCAGACGTGGTGCTGCAGGTTGCAAACGCCGCTGGTTGCGAACGTGCCTCCCGCACGTATCACATTCGCAACCCAAGTGTCCACTGTACATCTCACTTCAGTGGGGAAGACTGTGACCAGATAACCTGTGTGCCTGCTGTCCAAGTTCTAACTGCTGGATGGCAACGTTTGGGACCTTGCTCTCGCTTTTTATGGTTCTTAATTTTTAAACTGGACATGGACTGGGCAAACCTTCAAATAGAGAACTCCTTCAGATGGAGTTGGGGGAATGATCAATGGTTAATGCTAGTAACAAAGATAATTCCCTGAATAACCCTACTTCCAGTACCCGTACCGAGCCAGTATTGGTCTGACAATGTGGTCCAACATCAAACAGCTGGAATTGAGAACTGAGTTAGTAGATGATACTCCACAGTCTTGCATAGGGCCCCTGTACATCATTTGAAACAGAAAATGAGAATGAGGGTAAAATATTGCCAAATCAGAATGGCAGAGTTGACTAAAATTTGGCTGGGGTCTTCCTTTGTATAAAGAAGAAAATCTGCCACAGAATCTCTTATGGCACTGCTCAAATTCAACAGACTACAATTGCCTCCTGGTGGTCCCATATAGACAATAAATTAATACAGCATATTAATTTATTCAATGCAGCATATAATTAGCATGATTCTCTATAATTCTAAATGTTGTCACCTTTATCACAAAAATAAAGTGACCATCCCTGGTAGTCATTTGCACCTAAGGGATAATGTGGCATAATGGATATACTGGGTTTAATTTCCCACCTAGCCATGAGGCTCACCGGATGTCCTTAAGCCTGTCACTATAACTTTATTTCAAGTATATGTATGTTGCTTGTCATCAGAAAAGACTGCAAAGCGGCTTACAAAGAAAGCCAAAATTAAATAATATCAAATATGATGCATCAACTCTATAAAATAGGGTTCCCCACATCCAATAAGTTCCCACACATTCAATACCCACACAAACTGCACACTTGTACATCAGCCATCCTAAACTTGAACACATTCACCCACAAGTAATATACAAAACAATGCTAATGACAGGCTAATACTAAAACCAAATTTAATCTCACACTCCACCCACTCCAATAAAATTGGCATGAAGTTCATTAAAATATTCACATTTACGTAGAGGTATCATGTATGGCTGAGGAAGTACACTCTCACCCTAGTCATCAGCCCCCCATTCCTAGCTCCCACCTGATTAGTGGTCATAATCCAATATATCCCATACCTGCACAATGCACTCACCCCAAGTGAGCACTGCCCATCCCCACACCCAGCCAAGGCAAAACATGGCTGTCCTATCACCGCAAAACAGTCGTGTCTTTTTTATGAGCTCAATGGGCAGAGATGTAAAGTCCAACATCTTCTCCAGTGTGCTGCCAGAGGATCCTGATCTCTGGGGTTGGTAAATTCAACAGGGACTTGAATGTTCAAGGTTCATCCTCCACAGGGATGTGAGGAGTAAAAGGGTGGGTCACAGTGTTCACTGTCCTGAACTCCTCGAGAGAAGGGTTAGACAAAACTGTCAGAAATAAATAAGTACTTTGATGGTAATGAGACCTATCTAGCAGGTATGAGAATTGTAGAGAAAATTCAGCATTATTCTGCTGAGCTACTATGGCTGGGTTTATAAGAAGAAATGGGGGAGATGGGGAGAGGGATGCAAGAACACATATCCTTGGCTGTATTTACAGGTCGCTTTTTACTTACTTTTATAAATCTAAGTCAAACCCTACTCATTATTCCAACAGAGGCTTTTAATTCTGTAATGCATATTTAAACAGTATTATTAAAAAACAATGTGCCAACTGCCATTGATGTGAGATGTCGGGCATTGCTCCTTTGAACCCATTATCATGTCACTGGACCTGTTAAATTTAGCTGTTTCTGTTGCTCTTAATTGGGTTGTGCAGCATGGAGCAGTAGAGCTTGGTCTCGGTTAATGCCATGAATTACAATAATCATATTCATTTTGCAGAACAGACCCATAACAAAAGTAAACGTGGGTATTCAAAACGGGTGTGCTAAAAAGGATATGAAGTTATAAGCTGATTTATGTATTCAATATCAAATAAATACACTTTAGTGGGTCTTTCTTCTGTTTACTCACACTATGTGTTGCTAGGTTGTATCTGCCTACACATTCCCAATGAGGTCACAATCTTAGGTACCCTCATTCAGTGGGGAAAAGACCCATTGAACAACGAGGGATTTGCTTCTGAATAAAAGCCTAAGATTGTGATACAAGTCTTACTTCCTCCTGTTACTACTACACTCCTGGAACTGTTCAACTCAGCCTTATCTCCATAGTTCTCTCCCCCACCCCACTTACTCTTTTTACTTAGAGGCCCAGATCCACTAAAAATCTGTGTTTTACTGTTGGTATGTTTCTCAACCAATCTGCCTCCCTAAGAAAACGGGTTTCGCCCTTTCATTTTCAAGTCAATATCAGTGCAGGAGGAAAGCTGTTTTTCTATCACAGGGTTTTTTTTTTGGGGGGGGTATTGTACATCCATCCTGGTGGCACTCTGGACCCACTATAAACCCACCAACCCAAGCTGCTGGTCTGTGTCCTGGATGTGCCCCAAACCATTGTCTCCACCACTCTTTCCCCCGGCACAAATAACTCCACCCCCAGATACCAGATTTTTTATTTTATTTTAGGAATTGTTTGTGTGACTGAAAAATGTATTTGAAGGCTGGGTCCTAGAGGTGAAACTAGACACAGCATTAAATATGTATTTGCATTTAAACAGCACATTTAAAAATGGCATCTACTGGAGGAAGTTGTTAATTGCCAGAGTAGCAGCTGATTAGGAAGTCCTGAGGAAACCCCTCCATCTGAAGCTCCTATTTGCATGGGGAGGAAATTCCCCATTGGCACCAGTCAAGAAAGCCTGAAGGACCATGTAGTGAATCAGGTTTTGGTGAAAAAGAAAGGAATAGGCAGCCAATGCTTACCTATCTCTCACTCACTGTGGCATATGATTATGACACTACCAGGAGATGAGTATCAATTCTGATTTGTTTGTGGGCAGGTTAGATGACCTTGCTTCACAGCAAGCGTTACCTGTCCCACACTTTCCAGTGCATTTTCCTATCACTTTTCTTAGTACTTCTTAGTGATCTTTCAAGGAAGCAGATGGGTTGTGCAAGACCTCACGACGAACTATGATTGTACAACCTGAATTTACCAGTATGTGACTCAATCCACCTGAAAAGAGCGACAGCGCGGAAGTGCTGCATTACTCTTCTGTCTCCCCAACAGCCCACATCACTGCCAGTTACTGAGGGCGAAAAGGCAAGGCAGCAGGAAGCTTAGTGTGGCTGCAACAGTCCCCCTGCTGCCTTGCCCCCCTCTCTCAGGAAACAGCAGCAATGTGTGGTGTTGGGAAGCCAGCAGAGCAATGCAGCCCCACCCACACTTAGTGGCCTGGTTTGCACATCATGGTAAGCAAAACCATGTCTTACTGGGAGTGTGTGAACATGATGATTCTTGAAGTGGAGCCAAGCACAAAGGGCCAATAAGGAGCAAAGCAGTTGCAATTTCTTTTCTGGGAGCCAGAACCTTCATGCTATGCCATAATTTGTGTTACCTGCAAACACAGCCAGTATAGGACAGCCTTATACATAGTTTTTTATTGCACGCCTCAGCTGGGTGGAAGGAGCATAAATGAACCATACTAGTACAATACTTGTTGTTAAAGAAATATTGAGATGTTATTAGTATTTGCAATAACAACTGAGGCAGTGAAAACAACAGCAATTTCAACATGGATTGTTTAGTTTGGTAATAATGTTAGGAAAAACAAATGGTTACTTCAGTTACCTTCTTGCAAAAAACCCCAAAACACAGCCAAAGCCAAGAAATAAATTAATTACAAATTGTACTAAAGGTTTTGGACCAAGCTGAAGCTGTTACAAATGCATCATTTTAAAAAATGGTAATTATTCTGGGTGGGTGGAAAAAAAACTGGCACATACTATTTTCTTAAGTAAAACATAAGAGAGAACAGATGTTGTGATGACTGATGTTTCTTTTTGGCCTTCTTTCTTTAAAGATATTTGGCCCATTGCAAATAATCTGAATGCAACATTTTATCTCAGAATTGTTATCATGTTGTTACCAAGCTGAGGAGAAAACATGTTTTGAGGAAGAGCTAGGATACTGTGGCAAAATGTCAAGAGTCTGCAAAAAGCAAAGGTGAAAGGGGGTAGGTGGCAATGAAATCTGAGTAAAAAACCATAAATGTAAAGAAACACCAGGACTTCTGGTCTGAGGTGGAATGAGAAAAATGACCAAAAGACAAAGATAGGAAACCAAAATCTGGAAGTAATTATGGTCAAGTGAAGACAACTGAATTCCATATTACCTTGGTGGACGTCTGTAAAGGCAGTTTGAGGAGGTATTTTGGTAAGGTTTACTTTTTGGAGCTTAGCAACATAAATTTGTTGTCACTGAACTATTAAATAAAAGAGACACATGTTGGCAGAGAGTTTGCAGCGCAGGGATGGAACTGATTAAGGGACAGCCTATGAAATAATAGCTTAAATGGCCCCTCTGCAGGATTTTAATATCCCATGACAACACTCAATTGTCAAATTCAGCTAGAGTGTCCAGGATGCTACTAAAATTAAGCCAGAAAGTCGTAGATTTATTCTAGTTTTTTTCTTCTTCTCTTCAGTTAAGCACAGGAAATGCCAGTGAGCTGTGAGAATATAAGCAAAAAATAAGAAAGCATGGGGGAGGGGGAGAGAAGGATGGCCTACACTTTTAAAATAAAATTTCTGCCATTAAATCTACAACAAATGTCTCTCACCTACACACGATAAAGAGGCAATGTGGGATTTTAATTGGACTTTTGGCTTTTCTTCATTTGATTTAAACCTAGGTAGAATTTCAAACAATAATACTGGAACACCTGGTTAACACGTTAGATGATACGTATAGTTGTAAATTGTGGTTTTAATAGGTGCTCACTGGGGGATTTAAAAGGGTCCCATTGTTCAGCTTGGCAGATATTAAAAAAAAAAGTTCATGAACTACTGGGATTTTAAACCTGCTGGTATGATTTTAATATGCTTCAAAGAATGTAATTTGATAATTTGCCCAAACTTGTGCCCAATTTGTGAACAGAGTATCTAATGACCATGTTATGTCATTAAAATGCCCTGATAGAGAAATAGCCATAACATTCTGTTTTAAATTTATTACAACAATCCACTTTAATGAACAGCAACAGTTACTGAAATCCGATAATCATCATACTATACATACATAATGAAAGAAATGCATAAGCCAGTTCAGAAATGAAATATAAGTACATACTTCATATATATTTGAACGGTAAGAAATTGGGAAGAAAAACAAGCTTTGTATAATAATAATAATAATAATAATAATAATAATAATAATAATAATAATAGCAAGTGAGTATACTGAAGTGCAGGAAATCTGAAGCTTTTATCCAGTGAGGGAAGAGTGTTTTAAAAGGTGGCAGGGAATTCAGCCCTCCACCTATACCCTGCTTGATAGAGGGTGGCCACAAGCCCTGCTTTACAGAGAGCAGTCCTCTGTTCTAAGGGCTGCCTTATTTGAGGCCATCCTAAAGACAAAGAACCACGAGAAAGTGTAGAAGGGGTATTGAAGTTGCCCATCAAGAGGAGAATTTGTTCAGCAGACCTAGTAGGCACACAGGTGACCTAGTTGCAGTCTTCCCCAATATGGTGAGGTGTTAAAGGTAAAGGTAAAGGTACCCCTGACCATTAGGTCCAGTCGTGACTGACTCTGGGGTTGCAGCGCTCATCTCACTTTATTGGCCGAGGGAGCTGGCACACAGCTTCTGGGTCATGTGGCCGGCATGACTAAGCTGCTTCTGGCGAACCAGAGCAGCACACAGAAATGCCGTTTACCTTCCCGCTGGAGCGGTACCTATTTATCTACTTGCACTTTGACATGCTTTCGAACTGCTAGGTTGGCAGGAGCAGGGACCGAGCAACGGGAGCTCACCCCATCGCGGGGAATCGAACTGCTGGCCTTCTGATTGGCAAGTCCTAGGCTCTGTGGTTTAACCCACAGCACCACCTGCGTCCCTATGGTGAGGTGTTACAATGTCTAAATTTGCATTAGGCATATAAATTAGCATATGCAGGCTTAATGTGAATATGTACCCTATTTCCCCCTCTTTTTGGTGATGCCTTTCTGGCAAAGTGTAAGTAGCCACTTTTGCATTTTTAAAGAAAACAAATCGTTTAAAAAACGCCCCAAGCCTCCAGTGTTCTCTCCACCAAATCCTGGTAGCACTGCGCCAGAACTTCCCACTGCTCAGAGAAATGGAGACTGCATAACAATCCTTCTTCATTGTGATATTTACATACGGATTTTGAGCTGGAAAATGGACCCCTGAATCAATTCACACAAAAACTTTTTAAAAAAAATTACAGCAAAACCCAGTTAAAAGACAATAAAGTGATAATATTAATAAGACATAAACAGCAATAAAATAAAGCATTCACAAGCTGCTAAAAGCTTTATAGTGAAGAAGCCAATAGATGCTCTCAAGGAAGGGAGGCAGAGCAATGTCTGTGAGGTTGAATACATTGGGCGTGCAGGATCATATTAGACGGGGCAATCCTTCAAATATTCTCTGGTCCCATACCTACTTTGAAGTTTTACTGCTTTGTGTTCTAGTGTTGTCCCCCACTCTTTATTCTTACCCCTCTCATTTTATTTGGATTTATCCTTTCTGGGACAAATCTGATAAGTTAAATAAAAACAACCCTGTTGCAAGCAACTCATTTATTATAGCACAACAACCCATTTACAGAATTGAGCTCCAGTTTGGAAGCATCCGCTATCGTCTAGGTCTGTTGGCATTTGCAATAGTGAATTCAAAATCTTATCCATTCATACTTATATAAATACTGTGTGTCCTAAGAATTCAGTTATAAGGACTCCCTAGTGTGCTGACAGTTACTGAAACGGGACTTGTTACTGGAGTTCTTATGGAGGTTAAACTCCCACTGAACTGTAAATTTCCTTTAAAAAAAAAGTCTGAAGAACAACCTGCTAATGGCTTTTATAACAATTTTGTCCTTATTTTATATCTCATTTTACTATATTTTATTTTAACTAATATGGTTTAGATGAACTGTTGATCTTTTGGCGTCTTATGCAAAACAAACCTACCAAACCTTTCAAGGTTCACTGCTACGTACCTACACATACTAACTAAAACTCCCGGTGCAAAATGCTATACGACAGAAAGGTCTCTATAGGTCCCTTGTAAAAAATCTTTTGCATGCCCCAAGAGTGTCTTATTCATTTCAACAGGAAATACCAAGGGAATTTGTAGGTAGGCTGTACTTGTTTGGGTCCCCCCCCCCAACCCCCAGAGCCAGCATTCAATATGGGGGTGGGGGGGGGAGAAAGAGGACATGATTTATAATAATGCTCTAAAAACTCTTCAATTTTTATACTTCTAATACTGAAACAACATAGTGTGTCATTTTAACTATCACAAGAATACATCGTAATATGTAATTTGCTTATGTTATCCCGG
>NC_139556.1:45232210-45239710 GCF_965112155.1 Podarcis liolepis | reverse complement strand
CCTCATCAGGCTTTTAATAGTTAGATTTCTATCTTTATTGGGTTGGGTTTTTAACTTCTATTTCATCCATGTGGCCATGGGAGAGGAAACCACAAAAAACTTTTCTTTATCATCATCATCATCGTTCTGTATCTCATTAACAGTTCCACCTTTGGCCAGCACCGTTACCAGAAGATTAAAAAGATAGATAATGAGCCAGATGAAAATCCCATTAAACACAATAGGGCTTACTTTCAAGTGAGCATGCACAGGGTTGGGCTATTAATGGGCTTGTTTTCCTCACGCAAACCATAATGTAAATCTGTGTAATGGTGATTCTTAAGTGCCCTCCAATCCATTACTGCAGAAGAGCCATCCAGATGTAATAGGATCTGTGGAAACTGGTTTCCAGGTGCCCTGCATTGTTAAGTGTGTTCCATACTTTAGGAAACCACATCTGCATGGAGGTTTGCAGAAACATAGTTTCAGTAATTGATCTTGAAGCCCTGGAGCTTTTGGCACATCTCAACAAGGCATTAAATTTTTTTATAAGGCATGTGTACAGAAAACATGTAAAAATGTGAGGCTGTTCAGGTTTCCCAAGCAATATAAAGCTTTGGATAGTGTTTGTATAATCTTAGCACATTATAAAGAATAACTACTTAATCACCATAGATCTATCACCTTTCCCTATGCAAATATATATTTGCATACACACACACACACACACACACACACACACACACACACTGCTTTCAAGAAATTACTCATAGGTGCTAGAACTAAGGAAGTCAGAGCCATGTCTTTTTGAAAGGGGGAAAGAACATTTAAACAGCTGCATATATTTTAAGCATGCCCCGATTGAGCAAGATTGGCCAAACCTCAATTTCTGAACTTCTTTTGAAAATCTTGAAAATAGTAATAAGAAAGAGGGTTCCACGAACATGCACAGACAAGGTGGAAGGGGCTATTTTTCAGGGGGTGGGAAGAAAGTTTGCATATAATTGGGGGGACTTGTTTTGAGTAGTGTCAGTGCATTTCTTCAAGTGTCATTCCAAGGTGCATTGCGGGTGGAGGAGAATACCAGTCACCCATGGTGGTGATGGTAAAATAAAGTTTAAAGGGGGGGGGGGAGGTTTAAAAAGCATAGCTGCCAAATAACTCTCTCCTAAAACATTGCAAATTCCTGTCCTGAAATTGTCCTTCCCTTTGTGAACCTGCTTTCCCCTTACACTGCTGAAATTTTCAACCAAGTTTATCAAGTAGAATTTCAGGTTTAGTGCTAGTTATGACAATATTCTTTGAGTTTAGGGAGAGAACCACAAGTTTCTCTTCTGGAGAACCATAAGTTTCAAAAACAAGAAATGAAAGAATCAAGTAAACCACCAAAAAGAAAGAAAAAAAGGAACAGTTCCCTTTGGCATTCCGGTAAATTTGGGTGGACTTGTAAACTACGCACAAGTTGAAGCAATTGCATGACTTCTTCAGCATGTGCTGAACCTGGCACAGTCTCACTAAACCTGCTATATGCACATGCCAGTTTGGTTGTGTGAATTGGCTCCGAAAGTGTGAATTTCCTTTCGCGTACCGCTACTGTGACATTTTAGCAAGGATGGATTTCCATGGACATCTGCCATATATGAAATGACCAGGGTGCAGCAGTGTAGTTATATGCCATCCTTTTATTGCAGCTAGGAGGGAGAGTGGTTACTAAGCCACAGTGCAATAATTCCAACCTTCTTTTGCAAGACATGTTCAAGGGGAAAATAATTTCCATATGTTGGCACTGCATCTTGACTTTTATATGGGTCAAAGGGACATTTATTCCCCAAGGTCATGTTTGGTTTCCTTTTTTTAAAAAAAAAGCTACATTCCCTTAAAATCCTGGAGTCATCACTTTAAACAGCTCTAAGCAAAACTATTAATGCTCTAAACCTTTATTTTTATTTAAAAGAGTAAACCCTTCAGCCTTGAATATTTAGTAGGATTCTGTCAAAGAGGAGATTTCTTTCCCAATATGACCTATCACAATATTAATTCATCAATAAATAATAAGAGGAAGACCACATGATTTAAAAGATGCTGAAGCTTCTGATAGCTGCCATTACAAGTGGGTCTACCTTATGACTGTCTGGAGTGCTTGTAGAAATGGCCAGTTGCCTTGTTAGATAGAAGAAATAAGAAAAACAGAAACTGAATCGGTCATTACTAATATTCTTTACATCATGCATTTTGTTGTGCTGATCCATTAACCAATATACTGAACAGAGTGTAGGGATAGGAATCATGTGGCTAGGACCCTCGTGCCTACGGGACTACCTCTCCTGGTATGCCCTGTGAAGGACGTTAAAATCCACAAATAACAACACTTTGGAGGTCCCAAGCCGCAAGGTAACCTTGGTCTCAACTAGAGCCAGGGCTTTTTCAGTACTTGCCCTGACTTGGTGGAGCGCTCTGTCATAAGAGACTAGGGCCCTGCGGGACTTGACATCTTTCCACAGGGCCTGCAAGACAGAGCTGTTCTGCCTGGCCTTTGGTTTGGAACCCTTATGCTTCCCTCCCCTTGTGGTTTTGATTAAGGGCTACTATTAAAATGAGGCTGCATTCTAAATTGTATTTTAACCCGTATTTTAATAAACTGGTTTTTTTGTTCCCCCATTATGTTTTATTGTAATTTTATTGGTGTTGGCCGCCCTATTATTATTATTATTATTATTATTATTATTATTATTCTCTTCATTATTATCTTCCTCCTAATGAAAGATCTGCTCCCATCAAGGAGGATAGGCTGCAACAGCCACTGTCTTCTGCTCACTGTCCATTGACTCAGCATCAAATGACACTCTGTGGATAATAATCCACATACTAATATGGGTGTTCCCAAAATGATGAGCGTTAGGAGACACTATAGCACCCTTTGAAAATACAAAAAAAAAAGTACCTTGTGCTGTGAAGGAGGCTGAGGAGCACTAGACAAAGTGGGTAGGCTACATTTGGTGACATGGGAGAAGTCGGTGGGAGGTGCTTTGTCAGACTACTATTCCATCTAATGAAGTACTGACTAATCTTATTGTTGAAGTTCTGTTTTTAAAGAGGAAGTCACTGTCCATTGACTCAGCAGTGGAGAGTCTGAAGGATCCAAGATTCAATCCTTAACATCTCCAAGTAGGGCTGAGACCTTGGAGAGTGCTACCTGTGGACAATTGTAGATAATACTGAGTTAGAAGGACCAGTAGTCTCCTCTGACATAAAGCAGCTATTTGGGCTCTCTAAACTCTCAGTTGGGTTTCGCCACCATCACCACTGGTCTTGCCAGCTAGAAAGGACAGGGGTCATCTGTCAACGAGCTACTATATCCTCCAAAAATGTGTACTGTGCTAAAATGATGTTTAGTGCTATAGGTGATTGAGCATAGATTGAGTTCCCAAAAAGTGGAACAATGGTATTTTAAACCAACCATGTACTAAACTCATTATATTAACTTAACATGTTCACTGCCTTCCTTTATTGTGTTTTCTTTTATTTATGGAAATATTGTTTAATATTTTGAAGTAATTTGATATAAAGACCTTTCTCTCAAGTTACGACAAATAACTAGGCTGAGCCTGCCCCACTGTGTACTGAACAATGTAGTTTTACTGCAGATTTCATATATAACATCAGTTGTGGGGCAGGTGGTTGTGGCCTGACTGAAATGTCCTCATGGGCCTTAGTCTCACAGGATGGAGGTTCCCAATCCCTGAATTATAGTGAACTAAATTCACAGAAACACATTAAAATGTCAGCTACAATTTAGCCTTAATTTCTTTTATCATTATTATTTACAACCTTTAGAAGACATCTGAAGGCAGCCCTGTATAGGGAAGTTTTTGAATGTTTAATTATGTTTTCATATATATTGGAAGCCACTCAGAGTGGCTGGGGCAACCCAGTTAGATGGGTGGGATACAAATATTATTATTATCATCCTCATCCTCACAAAAGTCTCAAGCCTAATTCAAATCTACCCAAAAGCACATCACCCAGGAAAAAAACCCTGTACTTTTGCTTACACATTCATATTCATAGATGTATTATCCTAGATATACATACACAGGTGGTCATGGATAATCACTTAATCAAGACTCATAGCTGTTGAACTCGAAAATTATTTTATCTTTATCTTGACTCTCCTAAAGAGGTAATTATTTTATTCCCACATTGCTTTTTTAAAAAATGGCAGCACTCTTTCAGAATTCTGAGTCACTTGCATGGAAACTGGAGAGCTGTTGCATTTGATTGGCTTTCTTGGCCCTTACAAACAATTTACATCTGTAGAGACAGGAATTTCAACCATTTCAGAAAGCCTGCAGCATTTACAATCCCCGCAGCTCTAATTGAAAGCTGAGCTGTAGCCATTTTCACTTTCCAAAGTTCAAAGAGAAATCCACTATTTAGAAACCAGTGGTCAAGAACTGTTGCCCAGAGAACAATGAAACTCTGGGACCTAATGCATTGTTAAAAGACATGGGAATTAATAAAGGTCTGCCCTCTCAGAAGAGAGGGAAAAAGTTGGGCCTTCACTCTGCTCAAAAAAGGAAAGTTTTATCAACCCCCAGAGGTTTCACATCTCTATTATAGAAGGACTAGATTGTAAAATTTTGCCTGAGCTCATTAGCTATGGGAACTCCCAAGCTCTGCAGAGAAAAACATGGAATGTAGTAGTTCTTTATGAGTTAACTGCTTGCTTCCTTGCCACTGCTACTAGTTCAGGCTGTTTCCTTTGAAAAACAACACCGTATACCTTCCTTTAAGATTAAGGATATGCTATAGTGGAACCATTTCAGGTTCCATTCAAGCCTACATCACATGTCACAAAATAATAATAATACACTGTGGTCTCATTCAGACATAACACTAAGCCACAGTACATCACCACAAAAGTGAGCCTGAGAAAGCCTCATGGTCATGTGCTCTCATCTCCCCCGCTGGTATAGCCCCAAGGATTTTATTTCATTTTTAACCAAGCACAGGTGCAGTATCTCCTCCTGCAGCTCCCAGCAACTTGAATTCAGGAGTATTTAAGCTCTGGCCATGAAGGCAGAGTGTTGCCATCATGGCTAGCAGTACTTTGTCTAATCCTCTTTTAAGCTCATCCAAGATGGTAGCCATCACTACCATTTGACCAAGTAGTACCTTCTTTTATCCGTCCTGAATCCTACAACATTCAATTCCATTGGATGGCCATGAGTTCTAGTGTTGAGAGATGGGAGAAAAACTGTGCTTTACCCACTTTGTCAAATAATATGTGGCGGTAACAAGAAAATAATCTTTGTGACATATTTCCCCATTATTTTCAAGAGTTGAAGGCGGGGTTGCAAGTCATAAGTTGAAACTTGCATGCAGTTTACTTTGCAATGCCTTCTGGAATGTGTTGTTTTTGTATTGCAGATGTTTTGGGTTGGGGAGTATGTGAAAAGTTGGACCACTGGCAAAACCAATAATATATATATACATTCCTGCCAAATCTGAACAAAGGAGAAAGCCAGCATTTTTGTCCCAATTTTCTAGCAGCAAAAATAATTTATTTTCTTTCCAAGCTTTTATTTCTATTGTTTGCCTAATATTAAACTTTTGCCTAATATTAAACTAGGGATGACTAGCCCCTTTCAGCCAGAGGGCCACATTCTGTGCCAGAAGGAGAACTCACACTTTACAAAGCAAAAAGTGGGTGGCAGGTCTTTCAAAATGGCTGTGTATGTTAGGTCTGGTTGATACTTCCATGTTCTCTACCCCTGATTTAACCTATACAGAACCAATGTAAACTATCTTATGGCTTCTGGGGAGGGGACAGAAAAGAACAAATATAGCAATACAAAGGTTTGTATGAAACAGATTTGTAGTTTGTGTATGGACTGCTTGCTTTGCACACAAAGTGCTAAAAGAGAAGAAAAAGGATGCTGTTTAATTCAGGGAGTAGAATATGTAAATATATATGTAAAATGGGTCACACTTTGATGTGAATCCATATAGAAAATGCGAGGACTCATTTCTTTCTGATGTGCTGTGCTTGACATTTCTGATGTAACAGCTACGGAACACTTAAGAAAGAGAGTCAGTGTGGTATAGTGGACAGAATAGCTCTTTCAGGTTCAAACCGTACAACCTGTTCAAGGGCCTATGGAAACATGTGGTACTAGCTCTGCCCCTTCAATGATGCCATGAACCCCAGCAATGTGCTCAAGCCATTTCAGAATCAACAAATTCTGGATGGGATCACATTAATCACACAAAGAATTTCCAACTCAGGGGTGGGAACCCTGTTCAGTTAAGGTACAAAGGGTGTTAGAAACACACCAACATGTAGAGTCTCAGTGAGGGGCAGAGGTAGCCCCATACATTTTCACACACCACTTTACATATCTAAAGTGGCCTTGAAGCGCTCTAAAGTTAGGCTTGAATTTGGTTTCAATTATCTTCTCTACTAAGAAAGCAGAGGCAAAATTGGATGTGACACTAAACATGTCACTTGAAGTGTATATATTGTTTTTGAAATTGTTAAAAGCCAACACTGGGGTGCGGGTGGGCAAGTGGGCATTTGGGGAGTGGAGGACACTGCTGTGGGAAAGAGATAATTCTTTACAGCCAAATAAAAAATGGGAGATGCCCACAGGTCAACTAGCAATTAGAAAACCAAGTGATGCATCACCTCCAACTTGGCCCTGAGTTTTATCTTATCTTAGAATGTTGTTTTGAGAATATAATGGGAATAGCAAGGAACCATATATGTTGTCCTGAGCACCTTGGAGAATGGGTAGGATAGAAATGTAATGAATGAATGAATGAATGAATGAATGAATGAATGAAAATGCATTCAGTAAAACCATTTGTACTCAAGCCACATAGATTCAGCTATATATTCACCTCACCTGGAAAAAAACAAGTTTACCGTCTAGAAACCAGCTATTACAGCAATGCTGAAACTATAGGTGTGCTTACCGTTCCTCTTTAAAAGGAATCATCAGTTTGTTTCTACAAATGATTCTGGGAGAAGAGAAGGGCAGCACATCTCTTCTCATCTGTATCCTCTTCATCAACTCATTGGGATTCTAGTGATTTCTCAGAAGCAGAATGGCTCTTTGCTAAATCGGCAGGTTTCCCAGGCGTGCATAGAGAGCTATAGAAAACGTTCACATGCTCCTGTGATTTATGGCAGCATCATGGCTTCCCATTATTGTTAGCGGGTCTGTAACTATTTCCATTTAAAAACCTTACTTTCATATAACTTCTCCATAAAAATTCACTCCAGTTTGAAACTTGCCATATGAGGCATCAGCCAAGCAACTGTTCCAATTGAGGGGACCAGGAGAGGGCCTTCAAACATCTCTCAGCAAGTTTTATAGGTTATTGTACCAGGTTAAAATGTAGCCCAACACTTCTCTAACTTTATCCTTGTGCAAATTTTGCTTTCAATTATTATTGTTTTATTAGTGATAGGGTATGCATGTGCGTGTGTTAAAAATACACAAGTGGCTATGGTTG